>NC_055959.1:4257757-4350257 GCF_018492685.1 Alosa sapidissima | reverse complement strand
CACAGAGCCAATGAGAGATGACAAACGTAACTGGAGAGCTATTCATCCGCTTGCCCTTGCTTACACACACCAGAGCTAACACACACCGATCTCCCTGTTAGACTTGTGGAGTCCCACACCAAGGGATTTATTTAGCTGATGCTGGTGGACATTTTGTTTCTTCACAGAATAACAGGGTGCCCATTAGATTGCCAGTGGCAACTCACTGGTCATTGACCACCAACAACCAGCTAAAGAAAAGCTGGCGAGGGAAAGTCCTCACTTCTCTGGGGCCTCCTGGTCCGGCGCTGTCCCTCTACTGACAGGCCCCTAGAGCACATGAGTATGACGCAGGTCATGGGAGAATGAGACTGGCTGATTGAATGGCAAGAGCAAAAGCAAGAGCAAAAGCATGGCAAGAAGGTCTGTGGTGCGTCTGGACATACCAGGAGAGGAGGGGCTGGTGGAAAAGATGGTGGACGGGGTGACAAGAGGCGAAAGGAGAAGGTTCGGTCGATGGGGATGAGGAAGAGGAAGAAGAGGAAGAAAAGGAGGAAGAGGAGGAGGAGGAGGAGGAGAAAGACTGGGGCGAGGACACCTCAGGAGGAGGACATAGGGTGGTGTGTGTGTGTGTGAGTGTTTATAATGTGCGTGAGTGTCCGTGTGCGTCTGTGTATCGGGTAGTGTAGAGGACACATGCCTGGGGGTATGGGGTATAGGTATGGGGTATAGGTAGGGGGGGGGGGGGGGGGGTAGGCACCTGCTTGAGCTCACAGCTGGAGTTGGGGTTGCGGCGGAGCACGGACCTGGAGCCACCCGGAGCGTAAGCGGAGTTTACCCAGGAGTGAGAGCGGTCAATCCCCTGCTCATCAGCCAACAACAACACAAACACACACACACAGGACACAAACACACCAGGAGGGAGGGTCCAGGGACAGGAAGGACGAGAGGAAGGGGTGACAGTGGGAGAGGGGGAGATGAGGAGGGAAAACGGGGGAGAGGTGGAGGACAGAGGACACGGAGAGGACAGAGGGGGACAACAGGGTGGACGGACACACAGGTGGACAGAAGCACAGCACACAGATTGCGTCATTGACATTGGCAGCGGCAACCCCCATATGCACAGGAGTGCATGTACTGTACACACATATATGGCAACCCCAGACATGGAGATCAAGATCCTCTGCAGATCAACAAGACTTCAGCTCAGAGCACAGGAAGACATTTGGGGGGGGAATGGGGAAAGGGGGGGGGGGGGGGGGGGGAGACAGGAAACGCATCACAAGACAGGACTTCTTGCGGTCTTCAAACAGGAAGTGAAGCTTTATGCAGCAGTAATCAAAGCGGTCAAACAATAGAAGGCACTCCCAGACATCAACCATACAGATCACTATCTGCATGCTGGCTAAGCATATGTATATTTTTTCAAAAGATAAACCAGTTCACAAGAGCATTGAGGTTTGCACAGGTTTTGCACAAGGACGGTGACTATCATTTTTAATCTGGTACCTAACTGCTATACTCTGTGAAATGTGTATGTGTATTGCATACCTTTACACTGACAGAACAAAATACATACATGAGACGTCATAGAATTAGATACAGTAGAATAGACAAACATGCTGCTCTTCTGTGCACAAAACCCCTCGACAATATTTCATTTGGTATAGAATGTTGTAGAATGGCCAAATACCAATCAAAACAACATCAGTAACACATCTACAAATGTATTTACTCCCTGTATTCACACCCTGTTCTACTGTTTGTAATTCTACGGGCTGTCCAAAAGTAACTCTATATGAATTGTTACTGTTCCATCCATAACAGAACATGGAGAGCATGGTGAGGACTAGTACTGCCTGGTGCATTGATGCACAAGCAAGGCAGCACTAGCGCTGCTGTAATGTTGTCCACCCTATGGACAGAGAGCAGTGCACTAGGCAGCACTAGTCTTCACTATGCTTTCAGACACGTGAGAAAGAGTATACACCTTGCCCTAAGCCAGAGCTGCCAACTCTCACACATTGAGAGTGAGATTCATTCATTTGATTGGCTCAACACGCTTTTACACCAATCAAATGCGTGAGGGTTGGCAGCTCTGCCTAAGCCCTGCTTTCATTGCTAGTCTTGAAACTGTTAGTCTACAAGAGATGAACTAACAAAGCACAAAGACCAGAACAGAATGTAGAGACTTCTGACCGTAGGACTAGGGGCCCGGTGGGGTGGGGTGGGATGGGGCTGGGTACCTTGCTGCCAATGATCCTCTGCACCTCCTCGTCGGGGGTGGGGGTGGTGGCCAGGTCGGGGTTGGAGTTGCTGATGCTCTTGGAGCGGGACAGGTGGAGGCTGCTGGGCCGGGCGGTGGCACGGGACAGGGTGGCGTACTGGATGGGCATCTCATAGGTCGGTGTGCCCGCTGGACAGCAGAGGAGACACAGGTGCAGGAGGGTGAGGATAACAACTTATGCAAACACATGGTGGAGGACAGCAAGCAAAGCAAATTCTCCACAAGCACACTTGCTGATTAAAATGCATACCTTACGCATACAATGTGGACCAAACATGGGGGTCTCACCTCAGGGGTTCTCAATCATTCTCCTAAGACCACTGTGCTGCTAGCCTTACATCCTTCGCATGAGACGTTAAACCGAGGTCCTGACTCACTGTGGTCCTTAAAGATCCCATGGCACTTATCGCAAAGAGTAGAGGGTTCCCTGGTGTCCTGGCTAAATTCCCAACCTGGCTTATTTAATCTGGCCCCTTAATCATCCCCCACTGTAATTGGCTCATTCACTCCTTCAATCTCCACCTCAAGCTGGTGTGTGGTGAGTGTTGTGGCGCATAATGGCTGCCGTGCATCACCCAGGTGGGTGCTACACATTGGTGGTGATTAGTGAGGTTCCCCTTTCACTATAAAGTGCTTTGAGTGTTGAGAAAGCGCTATATAAATGTAATGTGTTGTTGTTGTTTTCATAATTTGGAGTCCAATTATATGTCATTTGGTTCTGATTCTGGGATGTTTCAACCAATACGGGGGGTGGGTGGGGGGCGGGTGCCTCTGCACGCAACTGGATAGAAAACCTGTAGGGAGAACTGCAAAAACATCTTTTTTTTTCGACAAATGCCTTAATCTCTTGTTTTCTGCTCGTCTTTAAAAGTTATTGCGTTGTCGATATCTTGTATAAAAACATCCTATTTGTTGTAAACAAAATCAACTCAAGCGCACTCGGGTTGACGTGGATGACTAAATCACTGCTGCTCATCTGTTCATCTGTGTATCTGCGTATCGACAGGGCATATACCAGTACACTTCTCAATGGATTCCAGACAGAATTCCAGACCGAATTTCCCAAACTCAAATTTGTGTGGGTGGGGTAAATTCAGGCTGGCATTCAGGCTGGCTTCCAGGCTAGCGTACTGCATATCTTCCATTCGTCTTGACTTGACCATGAAGCAATACCAAAATCACAGCAATATCACAACCATCATTAAACCGTAAATACAAGTTCAGTTTGCAGGCTAGTTTATGTTCCTGTCAACATCATCATTCTCTTGTTTACAGTTGTCTTGTTTCGAAACTCAGAAACTATACTAAGCACCTAAGTATGAAACTCTGCATTTTTAGAAAAAATGTAGACAGCATGTACACTATGTGACTCGAATGGGACTGTCCTTCATAAAGCACAAACACAAATCATTGATCACGCTCGTGTGCTGAGGAAGTTCCAGTGTTTTACCATTAGGGGGCGACATGGGCTCAGAGGTGGGCAGGTGGAAGGAATAGTGGATGTAGGAAGCCAGCAGGTTGTTATGGCCGTGCTGGTCCTGGTTGCCCTCCAGGTTCTTGTGGATCTGGTTCACCAGCAGCGACATGGCCTCGAAGGCCGCTCGGCCCAGGTTCACTACACGGAGCAACACACAAAGAGACAGACAGAGAGAGAGAGAAACAGAGAAGGAAAGAGAGAGAGAACAAAATGTAAAAAAAAAACTAAAAAAAAAAAAGACATACACAATGGCAAAAAGAGGGAAAAGGAGATTGATATTCAGGGAGCAAAAGTACAGTGAAAAGTACAGTGTTTTTGCCAAGTCCTGTAAACTGTGTAAACTGATTTCTGGACCACCTTACTGCTGGGGGAAAAACCACACTACAAAAATTCTTTCATATCTGAGGCAGAGTGCATTTTTCCATACAACACCGCTCATTAAACCTTGGAAGCAAAGTCTAATGGCGTCTCCCCCCACCCCCTCACCGATCTGACCAGCGATGACGGGCGGGTGCACAATGAGCAAGATGAGTTTGCTGAGCAGCTGGTGCAGGAAGCGCACGCAAGTGTCCAACAGCGCCCCCTTGAGGGCAGCCATGCTGGCCTTGAGCTCGGCCTCCACGTTGGCCTCAGTGATGATGACGTCCTTCAGCCGGAATGGGAAGGAGTACTCCTCCAGCACATACACCAGGGTGAAAAACTTGTCCAGGTGAGGATCCTGAGACACACACATACACACACACACACACACACACTTAACGAGTATTGGAATATGTCTACCTCTGGAAGACACTACAGACGCTTCAGACTCCTGTGTCATGTATAGATATATGCTTTATAACACAAAACTCATCTGGACTATTTATCTATTTAACGTTTATTTTTTCTTTCTTTCTGTACTTTCTGTAAACAATTACCACCAACATTGTTGAGTGGCAATAAAGTGTATATCTAATAAAGCATATCTATACATGGCCTGTAAGTAATCTTTGCTTGGTGATTTACAGTGTGTGTGTGTGTGTGTGTGTGTGTGTGTGTGTGTACTGCGCACCATACCTGAGTATGAACAGAGGACACAGCGGTTACTTCCACGTTGAAGACCCCTTTGTGATTATCGACCCATTTCATTCCAGGGAGCTGCACCTATAAGAGCAGTCATGTTGTTCAAAGGCACGAACAATACGCAAACACACAGACACACACACACACACACACACATGCACACTGGCGCACACACACACACACACACACACACACACACATATTTGCAAGGACACAAACATAGATACACAAACAATGACACGTGTACACACCTAAACATTACATCATAATTTTCAAACTAGGTATCTGTGTGTGTGTGTGTGCAAGCTACCAATTTCCACACACACAAACACACACTTACATCAGGAGTGAGGACAGAGTAGCTGGGTGGAGGTTTCTCCACGGAGACGGGCAGGCTGAAGGTGCCAGTGCGTAGGCGGCCATGCTGCATCAGCGGGATCCACTACAGAGAAACGACACCGCAGTTAGGCCCTGGGCCATTTCACACACAACACACACACACACACACTACCCACTCATACACAATAAATCAAACACACACTACCCACCCATTCTCACACACACACACACACACACACACACAACCACTCCCACAGTGACTCGAACACTACCCCTCAGCAGGTTCACACACTGTTCACACACTCGCTCATCCAATGACTCACACGGTGACACATGCCAACTATCGCCACCAGCTATTACCACTCCCCCTGAGACTGCCATGTTCCAGTCAGCCCTGGGGCACAACTCCCACTCTAATAACGCCCCCCCCCCTCTCCCCCCCCCCCCTCTCCCACACACACACACACACTCTATACAACATGGCACTACACACCCAAGCACACCCAAGCACACTCACACACACTTCACCCACTGTAACTATAAATCATACTACATCAGTGCAGGGAATCTCAGAGTATCTAAAGTGCACGCCTTCGCCTCTGCTGTGCACTGACTCCAAACTCTCAGACTGTCAGTTCCAAACATGGACGCCTCACTGCTCTCAGCAGGCCAGATGGGCCTCCATTCGAATGGTAAGGTGACACCATGGGAGCGTGAGGAAAGGGCTGGGGAGGAGGAGGCAGGTGTGTGTGTGTGTATGTATGCAAGTGCGTAGGTGTGTGTGTGTGTGTGTGTACTGTAGGTGTGTGTTTTTGCGTCTCTTTGTGTAGTTGTCAATCTGTGTGTGTGTGTGTGTGTGTGTGTGTGTGTGTGTGCGCATGTGTCTCCATCCACATGAGGATTTGGAGTGGTCCCCTGTGTCCAGTGTGTGCGTGTTTTTCCAAACCATGGCAGACTGGCTGATTCTAGTTTAGCAGGATGGGAGGATAGGCAGTTAGGGGTGTGGTGTGTGTGTGTGTGTGTGTGTGTGTGTGTGTCCACCCACATGAGGATTTGGATTGGTCTCCTGTGTCCAAACCATGCCAGACTGGCTGATTCTGGTTTAGCAGGATGGGAGGATAGGCGGTTAAGGGTTTGGTGGCGTTTGTGTGTGTGAGTGAGTGTGTGTGTGTGCGTGTGTGTGTGTGCGTGCGTGTGTGTGTGTGTGCGTGCGTGTGTGCGTGTGTGAGTGAGTGTGTGTCTGTGCGTGTGTGCATGTGTGTGTGCGTGTGTGTGTGTGTGTGTGTGCGTGTGTGTGTGTGTCTCTGTGTGTCTCAGGAGAGGGAGAGATGGAGGTGCTGCCTAACCGTGTAGCCCACGGGCGTCTCCAGGGGGGTGTTCTGCTTGGGCTGGCAGCTGATGTGGTAGAAGGTGAACAGCAGGTGGTGGTTGTCTGTCAGGTTGGCAGGGATCTTCATTTTCATCTCCTCATAGAACTCTGGGGATCTGTGAGGACGGGGAGAGAGACAGAGAGACAGAGAGAGAGAGAGAGAGAGAGAGAGAGAGAGAGAGAGAGAGAGAGAGAGAGAGAGAGAGAGAGAGAGAGAGAGGGTTGAGGGAGAGAGAGAGAGAAAGAAAGAGAGAGAGAGGGTTGAGAGGGAGAGGGAGACAGAGAGAGAGAGAGAGAGAGAGAGAGAGAAAGAGAGAGAGAGAGGGTTGAGAGGGAGAGGGAGACAGAGAGAGAGAGAGAGAGAGAGAGAGAGAGAGAGAGAAAGTGAACACTCACACATAAAAATGGATGCATATACACAAATTAACAGAAACACAACCAAACTAAGAAAAACTCTCACTCTCTCTTTTAAACACACACACACAATACACCCCCTTCCTTGCTCACACACACACACAGACAATCCACCCCCTCCCTTGCTCACACATAAACACAGACAAACACACACAGACACACACACACACACACACACACACACACACACGAGATGAGGGAAGAGGGAAGTTGCCTTGGAAAGGAGAACAGGTGTGGCTAGTGACCAGAGATGGAGACTCTTACTTGTCATGGTAGATGACGGACGTGTACGCTTCCTTATAAAACTCCGCACAGCTGGACTTCCCAAAGATGACCTGTTCACACAACCCCATTATTAGCATGTGTCACACCATGACATAATCATGACTCGTCTCTCCCAGACTCTCTCAGATCATCAGGACGCATCAGCAGCACCACTTCCCTCAGCTAAAACTTATGCATATGGATCCTGTGATGAGCTACGCCACTCGCTGCCTCCACACACACACAGACGCAATGAGATTAGCAGCATTTCACAGCTGCACTGATAGAATTAAGGAAGTTTCTAAACAGCACTGAGTGGATTAGAACATTTCTCGCTGCTCCTCTGAGTGGATTAAGACATTCACGACCGCTGTTTTCTAAGTTGTTTCATTGGATTAGCATCCTGCCACCAGTCTCTCATATGATATTAGGGAATGCCCGACAAATGACAATCGGATCAGGATAGGACAACACAGATGTCAAGGGACTGCTGTTTATGACAACTGATTAAAAAACCAAAAGCCTCAGGACACACAAGCACAGTTTGCAAGGAAACTTTTGTTTAAACCACAGAGGAAATGCAGAGTGCATAGTGTATTATATATGGCAAATTAACTGAACATTCTGATGTTGATGATGATTTGATGTTCTGATGATTTTTTTTCAATTTCTTGACATGTGTATGAACTGTGTTCTGTCACAGAGGCGTGTTGAAGTGGTCACAAACTCACTGGCATGGCCTGGCTGGGGTCTTCACCGGCCATGAACTGCATCTTCACGGCGATGTTCCTCACTGAACCCTGGCGACTGCTGAAGTTCACACTTTGGGGGTAAATGTAGAGCAGATTCCTGAGAATGACACATACAAAAAGAAGGGAAAGGGTTACAAGGTGAAATGTGAGAGGGAGAGAAAGAGAGAGAGAGAGAGTGACAAAGGAAGAAAAACGAGTGCAGACGTGATATGCGTGACCAGGGTTTACGTGAGGAAGACACACACACAGTGGTGACTAAAGAGGTAGGGTTTGGGAGAGCTGCACTGGAGAGACAGGTAAACGAACTCTGGAGTCCGTGGCGGCTACTCCTAACCTCTGACCTCACGTTGCTCAACTCAGCCCTGCCTCATCCTGGGACCGCACACTAGGTCATCTAGCAAACAGCTGATCAGCGGCAGGGCAGCCAGCAGCAGGCAGGGAGGTGGGAGAGAGAGAGAGAGATAGAGAGAGACGGAGAGAAGGAGAGAGAGAAAGAGAGAGATGGAGAGATAGAGAGAAAAAGAGAGAAGGAGAGAAAGAGAGAGGAGAGATAGAGAGAAAGAGAGAGAGAGAGAGAGAGAGAGAGAGAGAGAGAGAGAGAGAGAGAGAGAGAGAGAGAGAGAGAGAGAGAGAGAGAGAGAGAGAAAGAGAGAGAAGGAGAGAGAGAGAGCGTGACTGTGTGCCATGACCGTGTGCCATGACCTTACACTTCTGCCCTTGGACACACAGGGACACGCTACGGCGAGCACAAAGGAAATCTATCCTCCTTATCTATCCAGCCTCATCTCCTCTCCCACAGCCATACATGCCTGGACACAGACACACACACAGTTTGGATACAAATGGTGAGATAAAAGATGTCCGTCCTTATAACCGCAAAAGTCATCACCTGAAATGGGGTAGGGATTTTACACTTTTTATTGGACCAGTATTTAATTACCTCAAATAACCATACCATTCAACCATATAAATCCTCAGAGCGTACAAATATTAATGTTAGGCTATTAATATTAAGTATAATATTATATTATTAATATTAAATATAATATTAATAAAGAAAAAAAGAGATGGAGAGTGAGAAAAGCTATGTTTGTGCATTGGCTGGATTCCCTGCTCTATGCTGCGGGGTCAAGGTCAACTGATGCAATGCTAGGGGGCATTACCTTCCCTAGTGATTGGCCCTGAAATGAAGTGAGATTTCACAACCAATCCACACACACAGCCCAATATAAGAGAGAGACGGTCAAGTGGAAACCATATGACATGCACGCACTCAGCCAGCTCTCAGCACTAGCTCTAGGCCTCCTAGCTCCATTTCAACAGACATCACATCACAGCCACACATCCACTAAGCCCCTCCAACAGAACAACCATCTCCACTTTGAGACCACTTGAGGCACTTTTCAACCACATCCACCAGGACTGGCGTGAAATCACCTGTTGATTGGCTAACGCCCGGTAACTGGTAACTGACTTCCGTGACGATGCGGTCGCTGTGCAGGCTGTTCATGGCGGCGGCCGCCATGTGGGCGTTTGGCGGCAGGGTGCAAGCGGCCCCGACGACAGGGCAGCCGGCCTCCGAGGAGGAGGTGAACGTGCTGATGTTTGGCGTGCTGCAGTTCAGTGAGTCGCTGCGCCACACCTACCAGACCACCGAGGCCCGGCTAGCCCGGCTGGCCAGAGCCGTGCGCACCACCGAGAGCCTGGTGCGAAGGATCGACCGCCAGACGCTGGAGGCCAAGCAGGCAGAGGTCCAGATCAGAGAGGGGATCCACCACCTCCAGGTGAGAGGGGTTGGGGGTGACGACGGGAAAAGCAAACTGACCTACTATGTTTAAATATTGACTGTTGTGATAAAGAGGTCACTAACTGAGGCGGTCACTACTAACGTAAAAACAAAAGTGGTGTCTATCTCACAAATTGTTTAATTTGCCCTGAAGGTCCTGGTTTCAGAGTGCTAGTAGATCTTTGAATGGATTAAGGGTTTTTCAGACAGTTGATTAAGGTGTTAAAATAACCATGGACCCACGGGTCTAAAATCCACAGAGCACATATATTGACAAAAATGTATACCTGTACTGTTAGCGTCTTTGCCCAAAAAGCATCCATTAAGAGCAAGACCCTTATTTAAAAACATGTGACAGACTTGACGTATGTGTGAACATGAGTGCCATTTCTGGTGTGGTTCCCAGGCACAGACTGCGGATCTTAAGAGCACCGCCCAGCAGGCTAAAGGGAAGGTGGAGCAGGTGCAGCAGGAGGAGCTGGAGCTCAAGATGAAGCTTAGTGGACTGGAGTCCACCCTCACCAGCGCCAGCCCTGACAACGTCAAATCACTCAAGGTACACCACAACAACAACAACAACAACAACAAAAAAACAATGACAACCACAACAAACCAACAACAACTTGCATTTATATAGCACTTTATCAAGGCACCAAAAGCACTTTACAGTAAAAGGGGAACTAACTCACTAGCCACTAGGGCTGTCACTTTTGTGAAAAAATCCTGTTTGATTCTTGAGACATAATTGTTTATTGAATCGATTGTAAAATCGATTTTTCATGTCTAAAGACGTTTCAATTTTCAACGCCAAATATAGGCCAATCGACAAACAACTAACAGGCATTACGAACGTAAAGGGGGCGCTTGAAGACGCACAAGCCAGCAATATTTCTGATGATTTCTTGGCGTGAAGTTTCGTGCACAATGACAAACAGGAGTGCAACATTCTCGAAAAACAATAAGCAGAGTGGACTGTCATAACATCAGTGAAAAACATTACTGCAGGCTTCAACGTGGCTGCATTTACAATTAGAAATGTCAAACAAATTTCGCCTACGTAGAACTCACGACTGCACATACCGCTTTGTCCTTCTCCATAGTTTGATACTGTATATCAAAACCCCGAAGTGCTTCCATATCGAACTCCTCAAGTTATTAGGGCCTATCACTCGTCTCTCTCATGACGCACAGGTTGATTGCGTTGTCCTCAATTTTTTGGCAAAACACCAGCAGCACAGCAGCCGATTGAAACAGCTGTTTCCGGTGCGTAAATTGGTGGGAATTTTTTCGTTTTAGCTATCGCAATGCTTACTGCACTTCGGAATTCTTTGTTATTTTTCTGCTTGTTTGCGAGTTTTGTTACATTTAGATTTTGTATTTGTTTAAAATTAAAAATTAAAATTAAAATTAAAATCGATTCCCTATTTTAGTTTTCGAAACTTGTGTTGGTTGGTCCAATCGATTGTGCAATCGATTATCGAACGTAAAGTGACAGCCCTACTAGCCACCTCCAATGTGCAGCACTCACTGGGTGATGCAGAGCAGCCATTATGGCCCAGAACGCTCACCACACACCAGCTTGAGGTGACACAAATCAATGCAATTCAACCCAGCCTAAAGGTTTATCACAGAAACCAAAGCCTAGAGAGACTCAAGGGCAAGAGTTGGGCCCCCCATCTGAGCTGGTGACAGCAAAAAATATTCTATTAAACTCTCCTATTAAAACACTCACTCACTTATGAGATTTGAGAAATTTATGTCAAGGCCAACGGACAGAAATTGACTTTGAAATTGGTTCATTTGATTTGTGATCATTCTGCATCAGCATCAGCATAATTATACTGTATCAGCATTGTCAGTTTGCCTTGGTTCTAAATAGTCTTTGCTTTCAGGACACAGTTCAGAAGCACTCAAGGCTGCTGAAGGATTTACTGGACTGGACCAAGAAACAGAGGGAGAAAATTGAGCTTCAGAACCAACAGTTGACCCAGTTACAGAAACAGGCAAGTCCAAACTCTATAGTATTCAAAAGCACAAAAGTAATATGTCTAATGTAATATATATCTACCCTGTGTGTTACCAAAAAATAATCAATGACACTCTATGAAAATGTGTTGTGCCTTTGTTAGTTAGATCATTTGTTTTTGTTTGTAGTTAACAAAAGTGTTTTTGTGTATTACAGAATGGGTTGTAAGACCTGCCTGAAGAAAAGACACACTGGACACTCCACACTCCCATTATTTGGAAGACTATACTTCAAGCTATTTACATACCCACAAACAGATCCAGCAAATACATTTCAGCTAATACATCATATCATATAATACTGTATTTTAATGTTTCGGATATGCTTACTTATTATTTTATTACTTATGTGTTACTTACTTACTTATGTTACTAACTTGTCTTTGTTATTTAAAATAAATATTGATTCAATAATCCCTGTCTAGTGTAAAGTGTCTTTGAACCAATTTGACCAGATAATCTCAAGAGAGGTAGAAGTGGCAGTGTGTGTTTGTGGCACAGTGGCCTACTGGTTAGCGCTTCGAACTTGTAACCGGAGGGTTGCCGGTTCGAACCCGGACCAGTAGGCACGGCTGAAGTGCCCTTGAGCAAGGCACCTAACCCCTCACTGCTCCCCGAGCGCCGCTGTTGTTGTAGGCAGCTCACTGCGCCGGGATTAGTGTGTGCTTCACCTCACTGTGTGTTCACTGTGTGCTGAGTGTGTTTCACTAATTCACGGATTGGGATAAATGCAGAGACCAAATTTCCCTCACGGGATCAAAAGCGTATATATACTTATACTTATGTGTGTTTGCTCAAGCATATCCATACAGCATGCAAGCCAATGTCTGTGTGTATGGGTGAGTGTGTTTCCATGTGGGTGTGGATGATTCCCCACCTGTAGTGTGTGTGTGGCGTGTAGACATAGCGTGCGGGGAACTCCAGCACTTCTTTGGTGGGCCGCACGCGCAGGTCTGGATAGGGCTTGACATGCAGCAGCTCAGGGGACAGACAGTAGTGAGGGGCCTCGGGGGCTGGAGAGATGTCTATCTTCAACTGGGCTGAGAGAGAGAGAGAGGGAGAGAGAGGGAGAAGAAAGAGAGAAGAGAAGAGTGGGAGAGAGGTAGAGATAGGGGGAGAGAGAAACGAGATGGAGTTGAAAGAGAGCGAGGGAGGGGAGAGAGAGGGACAGAGGTAGAGATGTGGAAAGGGAGGACAAAAGGGGGAGGAAAATAGAAAGAGAGGGAGTGGAGAAGATGGGATGGAAAGAGAGTGGAGAAGAAGAATGAAGATACAAGTTATTGATTATTATTCAAAAGCGCATTTTGAGTCACAAAAGGTGAATGTGATAAAATAGAAGATGACTACATTAAACCTAGTTCAAACCAAGCAAAAACAAACTCATCAAACCTTAAAGCAAGCTAAATGACTGCGTTTACTGGCACTTCAGTGTCCCGGTTATGATCGGGATTTTGAAGTATCCGGTATATACCGGTTTGGTATTTGCGCATGTAAAAATCATAATCCCAATTTCAATACCGCGGATAAGCCCTTATCCCGGTTTTGAGTAACATACACACACAACCAGGATAGGGTGTGCTAATATTGTGCTAACACTTTATTGTTGGTAACCGGGATAGTAGGATTCATCATGTATACAAGGATATTAATAACCGGGTTTCTCTGTGTTCATGTAAACACCACATCCCAAATATGATTAAGGGTCATTCACACCAAGAACGATAACGATAACTATAACCATAACGATAAAAGCGTCCACACTGAACCACGATAAACGAAGTCTCTCCTTGTGTTAATGAATGTGACGGCTAAAATTTGATGGGTTCTGATTGGCTATTAGCTTTTATCGTTCTTAAAATCGCTCTGAAAGTGATCCCCAACAATATCGTTCTTCATGCCGTTATTGTTATAGTTTATGTGTGAACGCCGTATTCATATTATTGTTATCATTGTCGTTATCGTTCTTGGGGTGAATGACCCTTAAGGCTAATAACCGGGATACTGAAGTGCATGTAAACGTAATCAATGATATCATTTACAGAAAGTTGGTAAGTGTAGTGATAAAGGTAATTTAGAGGTAAATGTGGAGCGTTGTGTTGCAGTTTAACAGTTGCAACTGTTGTGGTTGCAGAGTGTAAGGTCAGGTTGGGGGTGTGCAGGTACCAGTGACGGGTCTCAGCCTCCTCAGGACGGAAGAAGGTCTACGCATGTCAGCCAGAAACTTATACAGATCCTCATCACTCAACCTGTCACCTTCCTATATACACACACGCACACACAAACACACAAACACAACACACACAGAGATACACAAACGCATAAGACGACACGCATAGAAACATATATATATGTACACTACACATGAATGGTTATTCCAACTGGACATCCACAGATATGTTCAAAGTCCTGCACATATAACCAGAGATAAGCACAAACCAACACACTGACCTATTTGACCAAAGATCAATGGAACAACAACAAAAAACACAAGATGTCCAGCATGTATTGACCGCTGACCTGTTTGAAGAAGTTGGTGACTGTGAGAGTGGCTGGCCGGAACGTGGCGAAGTTACACATGTCCTCCCCCACACTCATCCGCTCGAACCCCTTCTTCTTCCGCTCGTTCCACGTCCCTTTTCTCTCTGCGGAACAAAACAAGGACGAGTCAGTGAGGTGGGAATACATGTATAGAATGTATAGGATGTTCCGTTCTATTTGTATATGGCCCCTGATGACGGTGAAATGATGACAATAACAATCAAAAACAAAACTAATCAAACCTAATGTGGTTAAGAAATTAGAATTTTCCACAGGGTCTGAAATCTTGCGCAGAACCCCAGACAGGGCAAATGGAGAGTACAGGAGGCAAGAAAATAAAAACAAGTACCAGCAAAGACACAGCTTGGTACATATGAGTCATGTGTCTAGTTAAATAAGAATGGCAGATATTTCTGACCAGTAAAAGCCCTCTATATGTATGTAGATCAATGGTTGCTGGACACTGAAGTTTTGCAAAAGAAGCTATATGACCCCTGACCCAGGCTATGCCCTAATGTCAATGCAGGTCAGCAGAGACAAGGCCACTTCTGGGATAATATTTACTAAACCCACTTCATCTGAATAACACAGAAACATGAACTAAACAGAAGTATGAGCTGAGAGAATAAACACTGTAAATGAATCGTGTGCCATGTAATATCATTTCATTCTAATGCCATGTAATATGAAGTAATCCTCTAGAATGTACACTTAACACCATGTTTGTTAAATAAACAAATCTACTGGAATGTAAAGTAATGCCATATTTGGCATTACGGATTATGGAAATGTAATGTACTGTAAGTGCTTGGTGAATGAACAACTGTGCTGTAATCTCATGTCCTCTAATCTAATCCCTAGTGTCCTGTCATGTCCGCATGTGGCATCTTTGGCAGTAGATAGGGATTTGGGCCAGAGACATCTGAGGTGTCTGAGTTAAAGTGTAATTCCAGCAAAAATTGACCCATGGGTGTTTTTCTGCATTAAAACACATCAAATAGGCCGTGGAGACAGTATTTTTCGTTGATCAACCACTACAGAGCTTGCTCCAGTATATGCCCAAATGGCAAACAGTGGATTAGCTAAGGGCCATGAGTCAAACGCTTCTCAAATAGCCTTTTTTTAACCAGTAATATTGTTCAAAACAGCATCAAACCTCGTCAGTAGCTTGCACAAGGTCCCTACACATAAAACGAAGCACCAACAACGTAGTTAACGAACCCGGAGTTTATCACAAAAGACTGTTAATCTCACAGAAGACTGAGATCTCACACGGAGCATGACGTCTATTGCCGGAAGGTAATGCCTTATATGGACTTTCCTTCGAGCTAAGTAAGTGTTAGGATACTTAGTGTAAGTGTTCTTTTAGTCTTCTGTAATAAACGACGGGTTCGCTAACTATGTTGGTGCTTCGATTTATGTGTAGGGACCCTGAGCAAGCTACTGACGAGGTATTGTGTAATGTGGTGTAGTGTACTATTGTGTAGTGTGGTGTAGTGTTGTGTAGTGTGGTATAGTGTACTATTGTGTAGTGTGGTGTAGTGTACTATTGTGTACTACTGTGTAGTGTGGTGTAGTGTGTTGTGCTATAGTGCACTACTGTGTAGCGTAGTGTAATGTGGTGTACTATAGTGTACTACTGTGTAGTGTGGTGTAATGTGGTGTGCTATAGTGTAATACTGTGTAGTGTGGTGTAATGTGGTGTGCTATAGTGTAATACTGTGTAGTGTGGTGTAATGTGGTGTGCTATAGTGTACTACTGTGTAGTGTGGTGTAATGTGGTGTGCTATAGTGTACTACTGTGTAGTGTGGTGTACTATAGTGTACTACTGTGTAGTGTGGTGTGTCGTGATGTGTCTGAGGTACCACTGTCTGAGTCGGGGTCGGAGCGCTCCAGCCCCCCCACGCTGCTGACAATGTTGAGCAGGTGAATGGCGGTCCAGGCAAAGGGCATGCGGAAACGACCCAACCTGTTGCAGGACTGCTCCGCCTGCGTACGCAACTTCTCCAGCTTCTCCTTATGCTGCGCACGCACACACACACACACACACACACACACATATTTACATAGGCATGTACGCACAAAGAAATGCAGGCAGGCAAACAGCCAGCCATACAAACATTATATAACTACTGCACTTATATATCAGTGAGGCACAATGCACTTTTAGGATATTGCCGTATTTACATGGAGAATCAACATAGTATGCCAATCTATAAAAACATTGCCGTTTTCTTTTTGAAGGTTGTATTAATTAATTTAGTAAAAGAGATTGGTGATTTCTTCTTTTTTCTAAACTAGCCAATACCAGTTCTTCTCAGCTTTACCATTCAACATCTTTAGCTTCAGCTCTAAGCTATTTAAGCTTTGAAGGACACAAAGTGTCCTTAGTTAGTTTTAAATCAGGTCTTCTCAACATGGATATTTCTATTTTAAGAAATATTGCCAAGGCCTCACATAATTGGACCCTTTTAGGAGTTTGCTGGACATTGATCGTCATGAAGGCAAATATTGAAACTGTCATGGAATGAATTGAGAAACTATTACAGATGTACTCTGCCAAGCGCACTGTCTGCCTGCCTCTCACGCACGCACACAGAGATGCACACTTGCACCTCTCACACACACACACACACACACACACACACACACACACACACACACACACACACACACACACACACACACACACACACACACACACACACACACACACACACACACACACACACACACAGGACATGTGCATTCTTGGCTCTAATATTTGATCGTCTGTGCCAGTCTGGCCTTCTCACCTATTTCTCTTTCCTCTGCAAATATATCCCTGAACTTTATAAAGTTTGCTTTAATATTAGACAATTCTTAAATATTGGCTGTCCTGCTTCTGATTCAGCAAACACAGGTGACCGCATGTTACCCTTTTGGGACTCTGCATGTGCAGTTCAGAGGTCAGTCTGGTGTCTGCATGCTGCTGTTAGCCAGTGAAGCTGTAACTCACCTTAGTGGAGTCGGACTCTTTCATGATCATGTAGGGCTCACAGCACTCCCCTATGTCGCCCTGCTGCAGAACCTTCTCCAACTGAGAGAGAGAAAGAGAGAAAGAGAAAGAGAGAGAGAGAGAGAGAGAGAGAGAGAGAATGTGTGTGTGTGTGTGTGTGTGTGTGTGTGTGTGTGAGAGAGAGAGAGAAAAAGAGGTGGGTGGGGTACAGTTTGCATAGAAAGAAAGAGAGAAAGAAGGAAGGAAACATGAGAGAGAGAGAGAGACAGTGAGACATATGAAAGAGACAAGAGAGAGAGAGAGCAAGCGAGAGAGCATAAAAGAGAGGATTGGATAATGCATGAACTAATAAAACCATTTATAGTGAGAACATAAGAGGTCATGAGAGAATGACCGAGTGGCACAGTGAGGCACAGCAGTGCAGGTCATTTCCCCACTGAGCTGTGGGCTAGTGGCGCCCCCTGCTGGCTGCTCGTAGCTACCTTGATGACCAGGAAGATGTCTGCGGAAGGGTATGTGATGGAGAAGATGGCGGAGCGGGCCAGGGTGGAGATGGCCGTGTGGGGGATGTGAGGCCGCAGCAGGCCCTTCATCTGATCAGAGTTCAGGTCAAAGTGGAAGTTCTCCGAGATCTGGGAGGTGATGGGGGGGGACGGGGGACCACAGGAGGTAGCGGAGGAGGAGGAGGCGGAGGAGGCGGAGGAGGAGAGAGGCAAGGAATCAGGACAATCGGCACAACCATTTTCAACTCAAATCAAATCTCCAGGTCGCAGGTCAAATGAAAACATCCAAACTCTACTTCAAAATAAATTTTCCAAAGGACACACTGGAGTTAATGCAAGTAACTCCGTGATAACAATAAAAAAAATGAATACCTTTTTCTTTTCTTTGACATCATACAGAGCCAGTGTTCCAAATATTGGCTCAATTTCTATCTCAAACCTGGAGGGACAACCAGGAGAGACACACACACACACACACACACACACACACACACACACACACACACAAGAGATTAGCTCTGGATTGGCTGCAGATAGCATCAGATAGTATCAGTGTAACGCGCACATGAGGGTAGAATGCGGAACATGGGGGTCAGAGAAATGTGTTGGAGCAGTGTGGAGTATACAGTGATATGACATGGCTTGATTCTCTGGGGGTCTGCTGATGAGTGACTGTTGCAAATGCGGGCATATGAACCCTGAGAGAGACAGACTGGAGAGCTGACAAGAGATGGAGAGCAAGACCGGTAGAGAGGGAGAGAGAGAGGGGGGGGGGAAGTAGTAGAAGAAGAAAAACACTTCCTCACTGAATCCAGTAAATTCAGCAGTCAGGAACCAACATTTCCATCAATTAAAAAATGAAGACTAGCTTCCATACTTATTGGGAGAGCACAAAAGTTGTGCAAATCTAGCTGCACGGTACCTGGTAACCTGTCATAAACTGATGAAGAGAGTGGCATATATTGTGACATACTTCACTTTCTATCACTAATTATTATCCATGATAACACACAGAATTACTATACTGTATAGTACGTACAGTAATACTGTATCATTTCCTATTCTCTCTCTGTCTGTATTATTTTGTTATAGGTTTGCTTCAGTAATGCCAATAAAGCTCCATTGAAAATTGAAACTGAGAGGGGGGGGGGGGTAGAAATGAAGAGAGCATTTAGAGGAAGTGGGGAGGGAGGGAGACAGCAAACAACAGAGAAACAGAGAGAGACAGAGTGAGAGAGAGAGAGAAAGAGAGAGATGGAGAGAAAGAGAGAAAGAAAGAAAGAGAGAGGGAGAGAGAGAGAGAGAGAGAGAGAGAGAGAGAGAGAAAGAGAGAGAAAGAAAGAGATAGACAGACAGACAGTCAGACAGACAGAGAGAGATACTCACTTGAGGGACAGACACTTGACCATGATCCTCTGGCCCATGTGCTCTTTGGGGACCTCTGGGAGGGAGCAGCGCTCCACCGCCTCGTCCTGCCGCGTGAGAACCGACCGCCCACAACGTTTACACAGACACCAAGGCAACGTTGACACAGGACACCGCATTAAAGAAGCAAGAGCAGAGAGAGGGAGAGAGGCACAGAGGGAAAGAGAAACAGAACGAGCATGTTAGACAGGGACATTGAGAGGACAGCAAGGGGGACATGCAAATACTGTTCGGTCAAAGTCCATCATATAGCACTCAAACAAGTGGATGGATTTCAGCTGTTGATATATGTCAGGCTCCCCTTTGGGAGCTATACAATTAAAGACAGACACACACACACAGACACACACACACACACACAGACACACACACACACACAGACCTCGTCAGGTGTGGGGTAGAGGCCTAGCAAGTCGGTGTGGCGCCCCTGCTGGCGAGCGTCGGCGTTGCGGCGGTCCATGTCCTCGGCGCTGGTGCGCTCCAGCACTGAGGGCAGCAGTGCGTCGGGAGACGAGTTCTTCAGGTCGAAGATGCTGGAGGCCCAGCTGCCCCGCGGCGTGTCGTCCATGGACACCGAGCGACGCTTTGCCTCGTCCTGATGGACACAGCAACGGGGACGCTCAACAGTCTCATTCACATTTTCCATAAAGCATTTGATACAACACAAATAAAACAGATAAATACTATTCTATTACATGGGAATTGACACCTTGCTCACAAATGCCTCAGAATAACCTGCCATCCACATCTTCAACTCCCAACCCCACATTGGGAGGATAAAATGTACATTACATTATTGGTAGCCTGGAGATTCCAGACCCTGGTAATCTAGAAGGATTAAGGGTCTGGCTACAAATAATGTAATGGCCCAACTCGAGGGGCGGCACCAAGAGTGCATTTGAAAATCTCACTGCACGCGATTGGATAAGACTATACGACCAATGTTTACTGACTGATTCCGGACTTCTACGCAATTGGATAACACTACGACTCTCATCTGTTTAGCTCGCCTTTGGCCCGCCTATATGAGATACACCGATGTGATTGGCTCCCCCCGATACAAGCGGCAAAAGTAACGTGCATCATTACTCATTGCCAGAGTGTCTCGCAGAGATAATTCAAATTGTGCTCCTGCGACAACTCTGGATTTTCCAGGTACATTACTGGGGGAGCAGAGAAGAAGAGAAGGTGGGGAGCAAATGAACTAAGTGGTCCGACACGCTGAAACAGAGAAAGAGTTCTAGCCGACCTGGTCGTCATGACGTTCTGTTGCGGTCTCGTCCAGCTCAAAGGTCTGCTTGACCAGGCCCCTCTGCTTCTCCCTCTGCCTCTCCGAGTTGTGTGGCGACTGTGTGGTGCTGTAGCGCTGGTACCTGCGTGCGATAGGTCACAGAGGTCAAAACGGGCACTGCCGCCCAGCATCAGGGACAAGTCCTCACAGCTGTCCTCATCTCTGTGGTCCAGTGAACTGTAACGGAGTGCGGCCTCAGCAGCCTCTGTGCCTGCCTGCCTGCCTGCCTGCCTGCCTAGCCGTACTCACTTCCTCTGGATGATGAGCCAGTCATCTGTGTAAACTCCCAGGGCGTCTCGCACTCGGGGGTCCAGTGTCCTACAACAAAACACAAACACAGAAAACTGCTGATGCGGTGCTCTAGTGTGTGTGTGTGTGTGTGTGTGTGTATTTCTGCACAGCAACTGTGAGGTGTTGTGTGGTGCAATGTTGTGTACAGCAGAATAAAAAAGGGTGTCATGTTATATAGTGCAGTGTTTCCCATACATTGACTTATTTGTGGTGGCCCACCACAATATCAACACTGACCACCACACAATGATTTTCCAGGTTGTACTAAATTGTGCTTAAATCTGGTTAGCATCATAACCACGCTGCGCTAATTTGTTAAAAACTGTTGCATTCAAGTCAATGTCAATTCTGCAAACCTACCACCACAAATAGAATTTAATTCTGTGGGCAACACTGAAGTGAGTGGCACACAATGCAGGAGTGGTGTACAGTGTGGTGTGGTGCTGCAGAGTGCAGTAATGCGGAGAATACAGTCATGTACTGTAGTGGTCTAATGACATACCCTGGATCCTGCTGTGCAGTCACTAAGTGCAATGCAATGTTCTAAAGAATGAAATATAAATATATTTTTTGGGGGGCTTTTTATGCCTTTAATTTGATAGGACAGTGGAGAATGACAGGAAGTGAGTGGGAGAGAGAGTCGGGGTGGGATCCGGAAAGGACCACGGGGCGGGAATAGAACCCGGGTCGCCGGCGTACGGTGCAGGTGCCCCAGCCAGTTGCGCCACGGCTGGGGCCTGAAATTCTGTTAAATACTGTGCAATGCTAATTTGGCCCAATGATGAGTAAAGATGAGCACAACTGTGTAGCATTATAGCTATACACAATGCTATGCTGCACAGAGCTGTGTAGTGCTGCAGAGTGTTGTATTGTGCAGCTGAATAGCAGAGGTCTGTGCAGGGCTGTGTAGTACTACACACTTCCATGTGACATGCTTCCCAGAACACATCACAGTGCTGTGCAATAGATGAAATGGGATGTGTGCAATGCATTCATATACTGTGCAAAACACTGTAGAGCGCTGTGCTCTGCTGTAAAATGCTATGCAGTGCATGTATTGTGCATGTATTGCCATGTATTACACGGCTCTTCACAAATGACTTGAATGGGACTTCCCAACACTGCCGCATCGGAGTCTTGTTCGCCCTGTCGCGACTTATTTTCCGACCGGCGTTCTATACATTATCCCTTACGTATTGCCATGCAATGCTTGGTGGTGCTGTGTGCGGTATGGTGTGGAGCTCACACACACACACACACACACACACACACACACACACACACACACACACACACACACACACACACACACACACATCAGCTGCAGATGCAGAGCTGGGGTAGCTCGGTCCCAGAGGTAAAAGCAGGCCACGGCCACTGAGCCGTGCAGAATGTGTCACATGACAGGGACAGGCCTACAAAAGTGATGTGCTAGGTAGTAATGAACCGTGCTCGGGATTGTGTGTGTCCACGCATGCCACTGTGTGTTTGCGAGAGGAGTGAGTGTGAGTAAGCGAATGACAGAGTGTGTATGTGTTTGAGTATGTGTGTGGCTGTGATAGTGTAAGAGTATGTGTGTGTGCGCATGTGTGTGAGTATGTGTGTGTGTTAGTGACTCACTCTTCCTCAGGCAGAGCTGCCTCAAGCGTGCTGCACTCTCTCTCCTGCAGGACGAGTTCCAGGTCATCCGGGGGGAACTCCATCAGCTGGCGGAGTGGTCCAGGTTCTGGTCCGGGAGCGTGGCTGCTCACATACTCCTCAAAGTCTACTGGTTCCACTACCTCTGTCAGGGGCAGCTGCAAACACACAGGCACACATGCACACACGCACACCACATACACACATCATGCTAAATTGTAATCAATTCTATTTCATTTCAATAGGACACTTCAATAAACGAATTTGGGTACTTTTGAGGACAGAATGCACAGTTCAGTATCTCACTTAAAGGGTCAGTTAGCGATTGTGCATGCAGACACGTTTTTTTTTTTTTTTTTTTTAATGCATAAAACGTACATTATATTTTAACCAAGGACAAACAAAACACACCAAAGACGTAGCTCACCCTTCCCTACAGTATTCCCAGAGAAACTCCACACAGGGTTTTGAATTGTTTGGGGGACAGACTGCCCCCACATTGTTTGTTTCCAGCCTGGGCTGACTACAGAGACTGTTTTTTTTACAGTGAACTCACAGGATGGGCAGTTAGCCGATTGTGAGGAGATGTTCGCTGAATGTGACAAAAAATATTAGGGGCGATCGCGTATGGTCGCTGACTGCACC
Source organism: Alosa sapidissima (assembly GCF_018492685.1). Lineage (NCBI taxonomy): Eukaryota > Metazoa > Chordata > Actinopteri > Clupeiformes > Clupeidae > Alosa > Alosa sapidissima. The sequence continues at coordinate 4,327,173 of NC_055959.1, read as the reverse complement.
ATCTTACAGTAAAGCTTGAGTTTGCATATGCCAAAAAAAATCTTTTTTATTACAGAGACAGGACGAGGAAATGAGGGCAGAAGAGAAAGTGATTTGTCTGGCTTGTGGCGCAACCTCTTCCTCTTTTGAAGACGTACCCTAACCACAGAGTTATTCCCCCAGCCAAATCCAGAGTTGCCTTTGGATTGTCTTTGGTGGTAAAACAACAAGATTTCAAAAAGGATTGCCTGGTTCGATATCTTTAAAAACATGCTGTTTGTATCTCAACCGCTATTTGCATTCAAATCACCACTTTTACTGCACTCATCCTTGACAAAAGAACACATGCAAACACACTCACACACACAGACACACACACACACTCACAGGTTGGTGAGCTCCTGCACGCTTCTTAGATAGCTGTGGTGACCCATAGTCCCTGGACACCTGTTTCCTCACCTCAGACGCCACCGTTCTAGGAGAGAAACACAAGTTAATACTGATCAATACCTCAAACAGTATTAAATATAGCAGTGGCAATACATTTATTTGTATGATCGAACACGTGCAAATATGCAGCCAGGAAGTGTTTCAGATGGGAGCAGAATAACAAATGCAAAGTACAGTACGAGTGCGAGTGCAGAGGTACCTGAACTGACATATTAGCCAGCATCAAATGAGGTATGGAGGCCTAACCCCACTACCCATTCCCACTCTCCATTCCCCACAGCAGGACTGAACCAGACACAGCTAATCTTTCGATGTTTAGTTGCACTTCGTGCATGTAGCATGGATGAACATAGCCACAGAGAAAAACACAAAGAGGTCATCTACACTCAGAATTGGAATTCGGACATCCAGAGCTTTGCTACTTTTGAATATGTTTGCTTAGCCCACCTGGACCATATCAACAAATGTCACAGTTAACAAACTGATAGCCTCACAGGTGAACTTACTCCGCTAATCTGGTACAACGCGGTTTACTGCCATTTTTCAGAGGCCGACAAGGACTACAGTGACAACAGAGGCGAGAAGTAGCAGCCTGTCAGGACAAGAAAGATCCGGGAATCCAAATCAGCAAGCGCAGGAGCACACCAGTGTCAGCAGCCTCCTCCAGGAAAGCCCAGGATCCAGGACGTCATGGGAATAATGGCAGGCATGGGCATGTGAGTGAGTGAGCTGTGATTTGGGGATGTACTGTCTGCAGCAAAATGCACATAGCCCTTAGATTACAGATTGATCTCCTATAAACCACCTCCACAGCTTCAGTCGCTAGACTTGTGTAATGCAGTGTTCTTGGAGTGAATAACATGTATTGATTGTGCAATGGATGTCGTGTAGGCCTAGGTTATGTGGTGCAGTGGCTGGAGCCCAAGACACATTAACCTCTGGGGACAATAAAGCACACCTTAAGCTGAATCTTTATTTTCAAATGTCTCATTTCACATCCAGTCCAGACTGTTGAGTTTGGCACTCATTAATCATGACTGAATAAAGTGAACGGACAGTCTGAATATGTTTACAATAACGACTGTTATGAAGTCATGGGTTTACACTATGTTTGACTAGTGGGATGTTCCTGTTCGTCTGTTTAGCCAAAAGTGAAATCCAACACGTAAGTGCCTTATAACACATGGAAGTAAACAAAAATATTGACCTCAGCCCTGAGCACCCAGCATGCACTTCCTCTTCTGCCCAGTCACATGGGCTAGAGTGGAACAATACAAGCGAGTGCCTCTTGAGACGAGAGGAGGCAGATGGAGACTGGTACAGCAATCAGGGATACAGGCAGACAGGAAGAACAAGTTCAGCTACTAGGGGCTGCCCATTCGTGTTGCAATAAGAATGCCTTCTGATTCATTAAATGTGAAGTAAGCGGTTTCTGTTGTCAAAACATTTGCTTCTGAACTTCAATTGCTTCTGGATACTGATGGGTATGAAGACAAGGCAGATAAACAGTGCCCCCGGATTTTTGTGTCCACTTTCCACACTGGGTTTAATATTTCACACCTTTTTTCTTTTTATTTAAATGTTCAGGCCCACTCAATTTGTCAACAACTGCATGAGCAAACACCACCAAACATGCACACAGGAATAACTCCAAACCATTAATCTTCATACATGTTGATATTGCCGATCTAAAGATATTACATTTTTTCACAAAGAAAAAAAAAACTGAATCACACAGGGTGACTAACACTTAAAAAAAAGGAACAGGTCTAAAAAAAAATTCCCACCAATTTGACATTGCGATGCATGCTCACGAACGCCTTTGATCCGAGATCTCTCTATCGAACCGTATCCCCCCCCCCACTCCACACCATAGTACGATCCCTCTCCTCTGTCTGCTCTGCAGAGCTGTGCAGCTGCCCTCCTGCTTGGTGCTACTGTCGGCTGTGGAGTCCAGGAGGGGAGCAGCACCAGCAGCTGTTCTGGCTTGAACGGCGCCGGCGCCGGTCCGTGGGACTGGACTGGACTGGTGGGTTGCAGGGAAACAAAGTGGTCTCTCCACACTCCGGGCCATGTGCTGCCCCCCAACCACACATGGGAGTGTTAGTTCCTGACGGGGACAAAGCAATGCAACCCCCACCACCACCACCACCACCACCACCACAACCACCACCCATTCCTTTCATAGACAGTATGCAGCTGCTCCCCCCAGTAACTCAAACTGCCGTTTTCTCTCTCTTTTTTGGTGCCTCTCTCTGAATTAGTATTGGTAAATATGTCTGTATAACGGACAGACACTCACTCTCACACACACACACTCATACACACTAACAGACACTAATTATCTCTCTCTCTTTTACACACACACACACACACACTCATACACACTAACAGACACTAATTCTCTCTCTCTCTCTCTTTCAAACACACACACATTCATACACACTAACAGACACTAATTCTCTCTCTCTCACACACACACACACACAAGCAGAAATTAATTTACTCACACACAACCAAGGATGATTTTGGTCTCTGACTACACATTCAACACTTAATATACACTCCTCACAGGACTCAATTCTCTCTCACAAACACACCCATGAACAGAAACACAGAAACACACAAGCACACAGAGCAACAACAGACACCAACTCTCTCACTTAGTCTCTGTCTCAGAGACACCAACACTGACAGACACACAGCTGCGAGGACCCAACATCTGCCCCTTCCATGTACTGAGCAACCTCTCCTGTCACCACACATACACCAAGCCCCTTCCTCTACACACTGGAATGCCACAGTGCTCAAGCTGTTAGCCTGAAACACACACACACACACACACACACACACACACACACTCTCCCAACCTACATTTCACCCACTCTCTTTATCTACTGAGGTTTACTCCTCCTTCTGCATTCTTTCTTCTTCACGCTCTCTCACACACTAACTCACACTATTTTGCTCCCTCTGCACCCCCCCCCCCCCCCCCCATCATGGGAAGCCCCAACAAACACCCCACGATCCCCCTCTCTCGGCCGAATCCCCCATGCTGTCAGCTGTACAGCTATAGCCCGGATATGGCCTCTCTCCCTGGGGGAGTCAGGCCACTCAGTCAGGCCAAACACTCCCCACACTTCCTGGCATGATAAAAAAGTGATGACTGCAGAGCTGGATTTCCCAAGGCAGAACTCCATGCCATGCTGCGCGGAACGCGCTGCTCTAGCAGTCATGTTGTGTGTTGTGGCAGAAGTAATATGGTACATAGCCTCAGCCAATAATGTGACCTACACAGCACATTTCGCCCAAGCTATTTTGGCTTAATCAAAGCCAACGTGTTCACTGGATGAGACATGACCACGAAGGCCTAGGCCTACATTTCATATTACATAGCCCACGTCCGAACAGGAAAAAGGAAGAAAAATCTCTGCCGCAACACAGTGCCTAGAATGACTTCACACCCTTTCCTGCATCCTGGACATAAACAATGGACAAAGTTCCAACGCTAAAGAAAGGTGAAGAGAGAAGAGAAAAATTAGGCGAAAAACTTGGTGTCTACATTGAAACTTTTCTTGTGCCGTTTCATCACTGCTACTCAGAACAGAAATGGTAGGTCACTCAGCAGATGAAAACACAAAAATATACGTAAAGAATAGAGGCAGACTGTGCCTTGGGGCATAAAGAATAGAGGCAGACTGTGCCTTGGGGCGTAAAGAATAGAGGCAGACTGTGCCTTGGGGCTTAAAGAATAGAGGCAGACTGTGCCTTGGGGCTTAAATAATAGAGGCAGACTGTGCCTTGGAGCGTAAAGAATAGAGGCAGACTGTGCCTTGGGGCTTAAATAATAGAGGCAGACTGTGCCTTGGGGCTTAAATAATAGAGGCAGACTGTGCCTTGGGGCGTAAAGAATAGAGGCAGACTGTGCCTTGGGGCGTAAAGAATAGAGGCAGACTGTGCCTTGGGGCGTAAAGAATAGAGGCAGACTGTGCCTTGGGGCTTAAAGAATAGAGGCCGACTGTGCCTTGGGGCGTAAAGAATAGAGGCAGACTGTGCCTTGGGGCTTTGTTGACATGCTCACCACATTCCAAGATTGCAAAGATTTCCGCTTGGTTTTGATCACGCTTACCTGATACACGAGATGTGACGCTTATCAAACTCCTGCCCTGCTTTATGGACACCCCGACTAAACATGCCACGGAGAAGAAACAAGCCCCGGGGGGGTTGAAGGAAAATACATTTGTTTATCAACAAAAGCTACTCTCTAAAAATGAAATGAGAGCAATGCTATAGAAGAACCTTATATAGTGTCCCAAAGAACCCGCAGAAGGTGCTAGTTCTCGGAAAAAAATGTTTAAGAAAAGGTATGAAAATACTAGTCTTTCTAAAGAACCATTTCCAATGTGAAGAACCTTTCACTTGATGTAAAGGTTCAAGTCGTGGTTCTTTATAGAACCATATAATGATGAAAAGAAGCAATTTTGAGCTTTACTTTTTGTAGTGTTTGCAATCAATTTGACTTAAGCTCACTTTGGTTACTAAGGCTGAACTATATTCTGCAACAAGAATATATTCCACAGGCTCTTCAACAGACACTGCAAGTCTGCAAGAGTTGCCTACTTTACTGTCACATGAAAGAACCTAGGTCTAATTCCTACAGTCACTCTATGAAACTGTCAAGCCCAAGCCAGGTAGCCTACTCGTGATTTTCCCAGATAAAAAAGGAACTGCACATTCCCTGTTCTGCTTGTGTTTTCATTAGGCGAGATGAATAGTATCAGGTTGAAGATAGCCCCAGAACGTCTAAAAAAATGCAGAAGTCGGTTTTGCTTACAGATGGGCTATAAGCCTTTTCTCAAAGGCAAAGGCAGTGATTTTGCTTATAAACACACAGGGTCAGGCACAGTTCATTAGTGACAACCACTCACAGTAGCGCCACAGACAGAGAGAGCTAACAACACCCGCCTGGTCCCGCATAAAGTAGTTTACTGTAGCTTGATGGCTAACATTTACCCATCGCTGAAAGCTTGTGTTAGTTTTAGCCTAATTGTTGCAAGACACCTTACATAGACACAGCAATGCGGTAGTAAGGGTAGAACTTATGAAAGAGTTAATTCATCATTTGTAGGCTATCTACCACCACCACCAGTAAAATTATGTTTTGAAAAAAAAAAAATATATATATATATAGTGAAAATATGCTTCTGTCATGTATGCTGTTATCGCCAATGACAGTAACATTTGGTTGATCAATGTGGCGCAAAGCTTCATTCAAATAATCCGATATCTCTTAGCAAGCCAGCTAGGAACTTTCGTCCGAACTATTCAACAGGGAATGCCCTAAACGAGCAGAGTTTTCTTCCTGTCTCCATATCTACTGTAGGCTATATCAAATTTCAAGTTTTAGTGAAACGCATATGGGCTGAACAAAAGAATCGTCCCTGTCCAACTGCACTCACGGGAGTAGGCTACGGCGGTTCATGTCAAGCGATACCTCCTAAATTCATGCGCTAACGTTGTCGAATTCGGTCACGCGAGCTATCACACCCAAAGACTGGCAAACAACACTGTTTTGTTATTCACTCTTACCTGTTAATTTTATGGGCAAAAGCCCTCCTTTCCGTTGTTGAAGCTGCCATCCCATCCAGACACCTTCCAAAATATCCTCCTTTTCTTACACTTTCGTACTGGGCAGCTTACACTCTGCTTCCTTGTGCCTCTACAATGACAAATGGTTCCTCCTAGTGGTTAGGAGACGAAAAACTCACGCATTCTCACCTAACCGGTTGCTATGACGCACTCAGACTGTTGCAACTAGATGCAGAGTTTTTGTAACGTAGCCTAGACCTAATGTGGTCAGACTCAAAAAGCCGTTAAAACCAATTATGTATAATGCTAGCCGGTGTGGTTTTGTTTTTGCAACAACAAACGGAAATGTTTGTATTCGTTAGGTTTTGACAGACAGTAGGTTATTCAAGCGCATGGGTTTGTTTTTGTCACGAGCAGTCTGGGCCTGTAGACTATTTTATAGAAGCAATAAGCTGATTCGAAAGGGATTAATGTTAGGCAGCGAGGTGCGGCTTAGACCATTGTTAAGTTGTTCATCTGCAGAAGCAACGTGCAGATGGATTGGCCAGTTTGTTGACATCTATCTGTGTCCACTTAAAGATACATCACAGCTCTGCTAATGACGCGGTAGCAAAACATACCGTGTAGCACAGCCTACTGATAAGAACAGTTTGTAGGATCAAAGGGCGAAGAGAAGACCAAGAGGGCAGAACAGCAGGTGGCATCGCTGCCCCATTCTGCATGTGTAGTGTGTGCCAAGAAATGGGTCAACCAATCATCTTTCAAGAGTTCTCCTGAATAGCCAATCAGTTTCGGTCACCAAAAACTCCTTGGAGAAGTAATTACTGCATTTTCCCTTGATATGAACAAGCTCGACGTCTGTGTACGGGCTCTGGGATTTGACATTGTAGAAAGTAGTCCAGAGAGTTGTCTATTTTCTCTCACAATACCATTTTTCAACTTAGGTTGTCAAAAATAATCCCTGTACTGCATTTGCCCATGTTTTAAAGACTGTCTGTTTTACCTTTAATACAAGGCCTAGGCCTACTGTCTAAATAATGTGACCAAACCATAATGTTATCAAACCATCACCTCAAATAGTGTAGGATCTGTCAAGTGTTTATGATTAGCAAGGGAAATATTTCCATAATGTGAAGCTGCAATCTACAAAGAGGCGATGGAACATATTACAATGGTAAAGGAATTTATTTTGAGAATAATCTGACCAACGGGCACTGACGGACAATATGTGTCCTTATAGGCTGGCTACACACAGTTGAAACATTATTATTAGGCTACTTTTATTATCTTAGAGATTTATACATTTTTGAGAACATTTAGTTTCCATGTGGTTTTACAAATGTGCTATATGTGTAAAAACAATAGCTACAGTTAGGCCTATGGGACAAAAAAATGCAGTTATACTAGGCTATTAGTACAATGCAATACTATGCAGTTATGTCAAAAATACTGCATTTCTGCAGTGTAGTGCAGTAAAATGTAGTGGTAATGCATTTGTTTCATATACATACATTCTTGCTGCAAGGGATTCCTCAGAACCATATGGGCCTAACACACCCAAATATAATCAACCAAATCCTGTCTTAATCAAATAGCAATGTACTTTTTGCTGTCAATCAATTCTTCAATTAAGTCTTCATGTGAACAAGGGTAACAGCACTTCGCTATATTACTTCACTATATTCAGATAGTCATGCATGTAGACTATACAGTAAGTGATTATGATCCTAAATATTTAAATAGGCTTGGGCTACTGCTCCACACCATATGAATACAAGTCTCAGAATGACGCTGTGCAGTAGTTAGATGTGGGAAACACAGTCACTGTAAAGCTTCTGCCTGTACACATGTGGAGATACTGGTGATGGGTAATGTAGTTTGGCACATCAGGACCGCCATCTCCCCAGGCCGTACGACGCTCCGTGACCAACATACTGTAGCTGTCTTACAGCCCCGTCGCCACCAGAGGGAGATGTCCGCCATAATTAGATCCATCAGGCATTTGCACCAGCCAGGGTCTCTCTGAAAAGGCGGTGTCCAAGTGTTTATGATTCAGCCAAGCTTCCCATTGTCCAAATGTAGTGCTAGCCAGATTTGATTTACAAAGGCTGCAGAGAAAATTGGTCATCATTTCAGAGTCTAAAGAACAAAAATATTTGCAAGTGTGACCACAGACAGGTGATTTAGAAAACAATTGTGTGTGGATGTGTACAGAAATTGAAGGCATGTCTAATATATAATGTCTACTGTCAAAATTGTTTAATTTATTCCAAAACAAGACATGTTTGCCAGAATGTTCAATGTTTCATTAAAAAAAATCACCATTTTATTGGAGACTATTATAATAAATATATATAAGTATATATCAATTTTGGATTTGAATTTGTATTTATGCATATGCAGTGCAGTAGCATGTCCTTTGTTAAGAAAGGGAGATTTTGCTCTTGCTCAAACCCCATCTGCAGGGCCAGGAAATGCATGCCCCTTTATGGTAAGTAACCTTCACTCCTCCTTTCTCCTTGCTTCCATTTCCTCCCTCTCCCTCCCTCCCTACTTCTGTCAGTGAAGTATGACCACACTGTGCTGCTTCCCCCACCCAACCCCACCTCCTCCCCACCCAACCCTAGTGCACAGGTCCTTTAATCTAGCACCAAGGAGAGCTGCAGCAGGTATGCTGCCGTACAGTGCACGCCATCACACACGTACACACAGCCAGCATGTGTGTGTGTGTGTGTGTGTGTGTGTGTGTGTGAAAGAGAGAGAGAGAAAGAGAGAGATAGAGATAGAAAGAGTGTCTGTTTGTGTATGGGGACAAGGGCCTCCCCTATCCCATTCTCTTCTCAGAGGAGAGACAGCCCAGGGAGTTTTTCAGGTTTAGGTGGTGGGTGGGGGAGACTCTGGGTGACAATGACCGTGTACTGGGGCTGGGGCTCTCTGCGCTGGCGGCTGAAGAGCGAGTGAGTGAGCAGACGTCCATCTTTACGGACGCATGTGGATCGTACAGAGTGTGTCTCACACAGAGACTTTGGGCGTGGGGTAGGGACCGAGGGTAATGAAGACAAATGAGTCTCCCGTTCTCTCCCTTTTCCCCCTCTTTCACCCGTGCATGTCCCAATCTATTTATAAAACCAAAATTCCAGCCACGTTCAGCAGTGTTTAAGCTCCTTTCTTTGACCACATGGCTCTACCCTGCAATTAGCGTATTGAGTGTATACAGTCGTCATTACGATGATTGATACACGTGCTAGTTTCGAAGGCACAGGTGTATTAGTTATCCCAATCTGACACGTATATTAGTTATCGTGACTAATGAAAGATGGCCTTCTCTCCTTCGGTGTGAGGGGGCCAATCTTCAGAGTTAATGAGCCATATTCCTGCAATTACATTAAGAGTATGGACCCTCCGCAATGCGTCAGAGTTGTGCACCGTTTCCTTGAGAAATGTTCGGTAATACCGTAAAGCGAAACACGAGCACATACCTAAAGCACATACCATAGTAGTATTTTGATACAGAACAGGATATTAGTGTCAGATTTGTCACATTAGATATGATTTGTAAAGCATTCAAAATGCATAATATGTAGCACTGTATTATGTTTAAATCAGCAGCATCCATGCAACATCCATCTGTACCCCACCCACCCCCTTGCCACCTCATGTTTTCCTCTCCTCTTTCTCTACTCCTCTCCTTTCCTCTCTCCTTCTCTCTTTCTGTGCTGAAGGCTTTCGATTCCTCGACCGGCACTATTGTTGGAGTGCCCCTCCCCCAGCATATGAGTGAGAGCGCACCCCACCACACCACACACACCACACACACACACACACACACACTAGCAACATCCCCACCCCCACCCCACCTCGCTCTGTCCCTGCTGCATTACCAAAGAACAAAAGCGAGAGTGTCAGACACCACCCTCCAGATCTCTTTCACACCCCAGCCCCCTCCCCGCCTCCAGATGGGGGAGGTTTTTTTTCAGGGGCTCTCCGAACCCCAAGAGTCCTTCAAAATGGATGCCCCCCTCCCCCTCCACCCCTTTCCCCTCTTCACCATCTCTCCACTTACCACCACTACCTCTTGCATCCCCAACCCCCACCCCCATCACCCGCCCCGTCGCCCCACTCCTCAGCTGCCCATCATCCACCTGCTCAGCTGCCACGCGTCCATGCCCAGGGCACGCCCCCATCCTCCGCCACCCCACCCTGCCGGGAGAGAGTGGCACCACCATTAAAATCATTAACCACTTGCTTGCTTGCTTCCAGTGGACTGGATCCAGGACAGTACTTTAGCGGCCGTAAACACTTTTAACGACATGAACTCCTCTGAGCACATAAAAACAACACACACACACAAACACACACACACTCATTCAAAGTTGATTTCCATTTGCATAAGAAGCATCCCGTAATGAAAGAACAGACCACCAAGAAGAAGATAATGTAAACAAATACAGTAAACACTATAAAGGAAGTCAGAGCAGCTTTACCCAGAGAGACTCCCCTGTGCCCTGGGATTCAAACAAAGACTTTTTAGCAAACCTTTGAGATGATGCAAAAACCTGACATGTAGACCTGTTTCCCCTTTTTATATTGTTGCTAACCATATTTATTCACCACATTTGCAAAACAGATGAAAGAGAGTGACAATAAATAAAACAACAACCACAACAGCAAAACAAGGGAGCAAAAGAGCAACAGATAACCACTTCTTGTGCATAGGCTGTTGTCTAGCAGATGCTCACTTGCCTCTTTCTTTTGAGGGCATCAACACATTGCATCTTCAGGAGATTGTTTGCTGTTAACCCCCCAACCCCAGGACAAAGCTGGGCCTTAGGGGAATAGGAGAGAGGTGTAGCACTGGGCCGCATCTGTCACCGGACAGCTGTTAGCCCGTTAATGGAATTTGTCCTGCCTTTGATGGACGTGGGGGGTGAGAGAGGGAGATAGGGTGGATCTAATGACTTCTAAATCAGTAAAAATCTGCTTAATTACACTAGAATACAGAGATCTATAGCCTGCTGGAGCTGTCCTCATCCTTTAAACACCAAATAAAGTCAAAGTGATCCTGTAATGGGTTAAACACACACACACACACACACACACACACACACACACACACACACACCATGCAGACAAGACCATACATGCTTCTCTACAAACTACACATGTCAGTTATGTTGAGAGAGAAAAAGGACTAGAAAAAAATCATATATGATAACGGATGTATAGTTCACAAAGTATAGTATTCAATGATATGGCCTATGAATGAAAGCACATCAGTTCAACATACATTTGTTAGTAATATACATAGGGCACACTGATGTAGTTTTATTCATTTTAGATCTCCAACTGTACTGAGCAGAAATCAGTGAACTGAGATTTTTTTTTCTCACTCTGCAGAAAATGACTAGCCAACCACCCTCCACCTCACTCAACCGTCCACCCAACCTCCCAACAACTCCCATCGAGCCTCCTAAAGTCCCTAAGGGTTCAAACACCCAAATCAATGGAAAGAAAGACAAGTGGGTTGAGGTCCTCCCTCTACATCTGCCAAGGAGACCCAGGGGGAGGGGGGGCTCCCTCACGACAGGGGAAGGGAACAATATCGCTCCATCTGTCACAGACGGCCCAATCTCTGCTGAGATTAAATGTACCCCCTAGACGCATCACACCGTATATTACGTTGGTGCTTGTGCTTGTTATCGATGGGATGTCTGAGTCATAGAATACATCAAAGCTGACCACACCTTTTCTTTGCTTACAATGAAAACCCCACTCCCCCTAATCTCGACCATATTAAAGTGCTTCCTAATCCTCTAAAAGGCATACATCGCATCAATAATACTGCAACATCACTCATAAGTTGTATGTTACAGCAACAGTTTTAAAAACATAGCAGGTTTATGTAGCAGCTGTCTTAGGTGAAACAGTTGTATAGACATGATCATTTGGAGACCAGCAAAAGCAAGACATTGTCATCTGTTGAGCCCATCCAAAAAAACTACTTTCTTTTCTCACTCTCTTTTTCAGGGTAATTATCTGGCGAACAAACATAGCTAAATCTAATACAGTAGTCTACTGCCATACACTCTGTGCACCTATTGCTATCTACTTGAATTTCCCCTTGGGGATCAATAAAGTATCTATCTATCTATCTATCTATCTATCTATCTATCTATCTATTTGTATGAGAGTGGGAATCTAGTGGTCTCTGAGCTGCTCTCGGCCTGTATATTTCAGATCTACTGTTCCAATCTCCACACAAAGCCCACTGCCACACACAACAGGCTGGGGGACCAGCACAATGGGCTGGGCTGCAGCTCGAGTGGAACAAACCAGACAACCCCCCCCCCCCCCCCCGGGTCTCCATACAGCTCCATACAGCAGTCTTTAGTGAGAGGTAGCTGCAATCTCAGTCATTCATTTTTAATTCCTCCAGAGTTTCCGGCCAGACTAATGTGCTATTGATTGTGGGTCTCCTGTTACTGGTGTGGGGGTGAAGGGAGCAGGGGAAGGAAAGGAAGATGGAGGGAGGGAGAGAAAGAGAGAGAGGGAGAGAAAAAGAAAGAGAGAAAGTACAAGAAAGAAGGTGAGCCGAGATGCTGGAAAAGGAGGCAAAATATAAAAATGATCCGGAGAAATCCAGGAAAATATGCCCAGGCTAGCAAGCCAATTAGATGAGCCATGTTTTTAAAAAAGGGTCCGTTTCCGCTGGTTTTATTTGTGGATGCAGTTTAACCACTACATTTGGCCTTCAAATTTCAACCAAATTTCCAAAACACACACACACACACACACACACACACACACACACACACACACACACACACACACACGTGCATTAAGCAGGTCATGCATAACACATAAAAGCCTGCAAGTACATCTAAGTGTAATTAAAGATGGGAACACTGAGTGCACGCAAAGTGCTCCACTCAAAAGCACACACTCCACACACTTATAGTCCATGTGTGGAGCGCATGGGCCTCAAGGCCCCACATGGCTGCATGGGCAAATGCAAGATGGCTGGGCGCAGGAGGGAAGGACAGAAGAGCAGGGGAGAGGAGATGAGGAAAGAGGAGAGGAGAGGAGGGGAGAGGAGAGGAGAGGAGGGGGGAGGAGAGGAGAGGAGGGGAGAGGAGAGGAGGGGGGAGGAGAGGAGAGGAGGGGAGAGGAGAGGAGAGGGAGAGGAGAGGAGGGGGGAGGAGAGGAGAGGAGAAGAGGGGAGAGGAGAGGAGATGAAGAGAAAGGAGAGAGGAAAGGAGAAAGGAGAGGAGAAGAGATGAGATGAGAGGAGAGAAGAGGACAGGAGGAGAGGAGGCCAGGTCAGGGCGTCCCATTGTATTGTGTATTTAAGGTTTTCTCCCTGGATACCGACGCAGACAGATGCGGATGAAAGATTCATAAGCATGTCTCTATATTTAACTAGGCTGGGTGTAGAACATGTTCTTCACCAGGCCTGGTGGTCTCGCACCCTTATTTACGCTGGCATAGAGTATGTATGAATGCAGACATATGGTGGTGGTGTGTAATGACGACATGCCTCACTGTCTGTCTCTGTCCATTACGTCTCACACTAGCGCAAACACACACACACACACACACACACACACACACACACAAACACACAACAACAACAACAACAACAAAACAAGCATGCACACAGAAGCCCAAATACTGAATTACTCCCAACCTCTGGCAAAAGCTTCGAAAGCAACATGAAATCAATAGTCAGAAAGGGAATAAGAAGCATGGAGTTGAGTCTTCCTCCCACAAAGCTGTCTATTTCACTAATAGCCCCAAGACAGCACAGAGACAGTGGCGAAGAGGCAAGCAACATGAGCCACAAAGAAATGCTGAAGAACATGTATACACACGCACACACACACACACACACACACACACACAGATAACACACACACACAAACACAGAAGCACACAAACACAGAAAGCACGCACACACACACACACACGCTGAATCAGCCCAGGATCCATTACATCCATAACATCCTCTAAAAAGGGTAATCTAATTCTGGCACAGTCCTTAAAGTTGTACCCAATTTTCTGGTCTATGCTCCAGGCTTTGACACACGGCTCTGAGATTTTTCAACAAGGGACTGTGTGTCAATTACACAGTGCCTCTAAACTACACCCCAAATGATTAAATCACGTCTCCTATCTCTTCTAATAGTAAACATGCTGTTTACTGACCCACGCCCTCCAGTCTCTCTGCAGAGCCACATCTCCATGCAGTCTTGTCACCATCTCAGTACTGCACACATGTGCGTTCAGCATGCTGTATGACTTCTGTTCCATTGCCACAGCTGTGTCGTTAATTTGTTGCCACCATAAAGCAAAACCCAAAGAAATATACCTCATGATTTCCTCTTTTGTCTGTATTTTGAAGTGTGTTTTCTGATATAATGTGGGCCACTTTTAACCAGACACTTTTATGGTAGTGGGTTTTTCATGCCAGTCCACTAATAGCAGCGAGCAACATTTATCAGGAGGGTGCTAATGTGGCAGTGCATATTTTATCAGCCCCCACGAGCGGCAGAAAGCTTTTAGGAAAGTGAGGTGAGATTTTCCAGCAAAAAAGCCTCCATCTTGGCTTGCAAGAAGAACATTGTCTTCTCCCGTGTCTTCGGGTTGAGGCATGATATTTATGATTTCATCCTGCTGTTGTATAACAGCTGTGTATTACTGGGTCAATGACGAGTCTCAGGTCTCAGCGTTTGATATAGAGAAACCTCTCCAGCGAGAGGAGAGAGAGAGAGAGAGAGAGAGAGAGAGGCTTTCAGATGCAAGGACACAGGGGAAAATGGTGTGTTATAGCCTGAAAATCTGACTTGATCACTCCAAAAAAAAAGTATGTACCCACGCAAGCTATGGCTGCCTGACAAATACATTTATGAACACTCACAGGAGGAAAAGCTGCGACAGTGGCAGACAGCAGAGCACAATTCCTCCTTGTCTCTAATACCTTAATGTGCCCAAGAACAAAAGCAACAGGGCGCTTAATCGTCCTCTTTGGAGGATCTCCTACAAATGTGAAATAATCACTGAAACGACGGAAAAAAGTCGGGGGCTTGAAGCGACAGCCATGCTTGATTCTCTGAATTAAACATGCTCAATGGGTGCTTCAGATGCCCTCTCTGCCATAGGCAGGATTCAGCTGCCCACTGCCATTGAGGGCCTCTAATGAGAGGGGCACAATTAAGGGCACAATTAGGCTTGTTTATTCACGCTAAGTGTGAACCGGGAGGCTGTCGTCCGCTAACAGACCTGGGCCTCTTTGTGCAATAAGTGCTGCTGTTATTTGACAGACAAAGCAGAAAACAACACCCGCACCTAATGGCTAAATTTGTCTTTCTCTCTCTCACACACACATACATACATACATACATACATACAAACACACACACACACACACACACACACACACACACACACACACACACACTATCCTGTTTTACACTCACGCTCTTACTCTTTCTATCTCACACACACACACATAAACACAATCAACTCCTACAGGCTCATACAGTTTTCCTGTTTTTATCTGTTTTTCTCACATATAAAAACACAAACAAACTCTAAGATAGACACACATAGACGGAAAAAACCCACTCTCACAGCCTACACTGTCTGACAGAGCGTCAATGCTTCACAGTAGCAAATGGGGGCGGGTTTAAGACAGATTGACAGCAGGGGCCCCCATCTCTATCCTCTTATTAACGCTTAACGAGTGCTTTCCTCATGCAATATTCATCCCCACTAATATCAGCCCTGCTCCGAGCTGAGCTGGCTACTTATGTAAGGCAATTATGTAAAATATCAGACAGGGTCCACATTCACAAAGTGACTCGGGGAGAAAGCTCCAGGACAGGACCAGGGAGAAGGAGGGGAGGGGAGAGGAGAGGAGAGGAGAGGAGAGGAGGGGAGAGGGGGACAATCGAGAGAGGCAGACCCGAGTGAGGACGAAAACAGTGAGACCGCAAACGAGAGAGATGAAGGGAGGGGCTAAGGAAGAGAGGGAAATGCTGTGTGTTTTTGGAGGAGATTAGCATCTATGACACTTTGCTGGAGCAGTAAATATGAGCCTGGAGCCCGGAGCTTTGCGCTCGCTCACCCCCAGTGTGGATCGCCTCGGCTCTCTTCCCACCAGCATCCTCACTTCACCTCAGTCTTCACCCGCTGGGCCAGAATGGCCTCACAGCACAGGGCAGCATGCAACATTACATACATTCATGCATACATAGTATGACAAAATATGAATATGTATCAAGTATATGTGTATATGCATACTGACACTTACACTGTACACTCTTTACATTGTATATGTAAAATGTATACTCACTCAGCAAAATAACAGCTGTGTAACGTGATCTATATAAATGTGTATAAGATGCCGTTTTACATTTGACATTTTCAACTCTTCCTGTATTTGCTTATTATAAACTCGTGGTCGGACAGAGTTACTGGCCTCACAAATGGCAGAGAACAACAGAATTGTAGTAACATAAGAAATCTCTTGCATGCACCCTAGTGCCAAAACTCTAATCAATCTTTACGAGAGAAATAATAATATAATATAAGGCCAAACCAAATATATACTTTTGTATAAGGTCATGACCCAAATATAAATCTTTGTATAAGGTCATGACCCAAATATATATCTTTGTATAAGGTAATGACCCAAGGGCAGTGGTCCACTCATGAAACTGGCAGATAGCAAAAGCCTTCAGTATCAAATAGATCAGTCATCTCCTCCTCCAATTTGAATAGAGAGTCAACGTACAGAAGTGAGGAAACAACTCTGGAGAGAGTCAATGGAGTTTAAAATAGTTTTCTCTAGACTTGAAAAGCCTGCATTAAAAGCAGTGATGATGTCGTGCATTCTGAAAAGTCATGTGCTTAATAGGGTGGTGTATTGTTTAAAACATTGATTCAATTGTTGATATAAACAGGGGCATTTTCAATAATTGAGAAATGTATAAATATGCTGATGAAGGCCTTGAATTATTCAAAATTGTGTTGACTGTGCATTGTACAAACTGAATAAGCCGCACTCACATTGACACAGTTATGAAAAACCTATAAAATTCGACCAGGGAGTTTCACACCACTGAAGTTTAAATACTTAAATAAGCAGAATTTGGTGCTGTTTGCTTCCCTTTAAGAAAAGTGAAATGAATGAGACACAGCAGAAACACAGAACATTGGCATGATATTAAAGGTTGTATCAGCGATAGCGGGGATACGTCACTTCTGTTGATGTTCAAACAAAACAGAGAGCTTGCTCGCTACTCCCTCCCCCTCCCTCCCGTGCAATTGAAACTCTCCTAAACGCGCACCAGAAATATTTGTTGCTATTGATGTTGCTGTTGTTGTTGTTGTTGTGATTAAAATGGCTGCAATCATTCCAGTTTGGTTGGCATTACATAATTAGTACAAGTCACTGTATCCATTATTATTAGTTTATTTGATAGGGAGAGATATAGTATATAGACACACTGAAAACAGCTATCTTGATGCTAGTATAGTGGTGTTTATAGCTAATGGTAATTTAGATATCTTGTCCACACTTATTTTGTTGTGGTTCACCTTTAAATCTTTGCAAAGACTATCACTTAATTTCTATGTATAGTAGTATTCTTAGATGTAAAATCAGACACCATGTTGCATCAACACTATGTTGCAGAACATTAAACGCAGACTAAGCTGTGGAATCACAGAAACGCCTAATCTGCCTCATGCGTCTTGCGTCCTCGCTTAGCCATTCAGCATGCTAAAGTTTCATGAGAACTATAGACCCTTTCAATCTGCTCCTAGAGGGTTTCCGGTTGAAACATTCATAACTAACTAAATAATAATAAAAGATAACTAAATGAAAATGAATCGAACTTAAGCTTAATGTTCTTTAAAATGTACAATTTAAAACAAGTTATTTTTTTATTATTTTTTTAATATTTATTATTATTATTTTTATTGTTTGTCCCCAAGTTACCATTAGCTCAGTGTTGTTTTCTGTGCCACTGGAAATACCTTGGGAACACACACATGTTTATGCCGTTGAAAGGGTTTATACTGCAAAATATCCATTCTTCTTCATACGTTGGCAACAACAAATTAACATAGCAAAACCAATAAGCTACACGAGCAGACACACACACACAAGCATTTGTCTTTAGGCAGGCTGGCTATGCATATGCACCAGGGCACAAGAGTTTGCGTGGTACATCTCTTCCCCTGACAAGCACAAGCACCGCCCCCCCCCCCCCCCCCCCCCCCCGCCCCCCAACACACACACACACACACACTCCCCCGCTGAGGCCAGTTACCTGTGCCACGTTTATGAGCAATCATAATAATCACCGCCGCAATCACCACAAACACACCGCCACCGCGGACTCCTCAAGGTCAGCCCGGGGCAGTGCTGCAGAGAGTTTGCCGAGAGACTAATACGCCCCACGCTCACCTATCTGCTAAGCACAGACACATACACTCGCTCACACACATGTACATACATACACACTACAAAACTCACACATACTCTCTCACACACACACACTGACAAACAGTAACACAAACAGGCAAATACATAATCACACACTCCTTCACACACATACACGCACACACACACACACACACACACTCACACACACACTCATTCACTCACTCACTCACTCACACTCTGACACACACATAAAATACATGAAACACGCAAACATTATCCTGTTCCTGTTCACTCACACAACCTAAGACACCCCCCCACCTCTCTCTCTACATACACACTCACCCACTGCCATAAATATAGCCAGTGCCCAACCACCCACCAACACCCCCCCCCCCTCTCTACATACAAACTCACCCACTAGCATAAATATACACACAGTGCCCATAGTGCCCAACCACCCACCAACATCCTCTCTCTCTCCCTCTCTCTCTCCCTCTCTACATACACACGCATGCACATGCACACAGCCAACATTCACATGTAAATAAGGGATGTGCCCACAAACACACACACACACACACACACACACACATAAACACACACACACACCCCCAGGTCAAGGCCCTGTGGGGGTCTGTGCAGAAATAGGTCATTTGTCACACATCATGTCCTGGGGCCTGAGATGCATTATAGATGAGACCAAACAGCCTGTCTCAGTGAGCACTCGCCACACTCAGAGCAGGAGTGAGAGAAGGAGCAGGGGAAGAGATGGAGGGGTGGAGGGATGGAGGGGTGGAGGGGATGACTGTAATCAGAGGATGAATGCATAATATGGCCACAGTAGTATCGCCTTAGTAAGGCCTTCATTTCCACTCGGCATCAGTGAGCTATTGTGTTTTCTCCTCTCAGCATTATTACAAACATTGTTCTCCTTCTTTTAAGCGGCTCACTGAATCTTTCTGTGTGTAACTTAGTTATATCCACCATGTGTTTCTTATACTATTACAATAGTAAAGACATTCCAGTAAACACATGATGGTGTAATCACTTATTCAAACATTGAGGACTTGTATGTTTTTTTTATGTATCTTTTTAGTAGAAGAGCACACTCGAGCTCTAAACACAGAGTTGATCAAAAATTGGCTGTGTAATGAGATGCTTAACTACAGCACATTTCTGTTTCCATCATTTGCATAATAAAAGGACTGGTGGCTGGTTATCATTATGTGATTTGGTTCTGGGAAATTGCTTTTCTGAATTCCACCTAAAGAGGAAATACTTCAGCAGCATAACATGGATGACGTTCAGTTTGAAATTTACTACAAATGTCAACATTTATTTATTTTATGACCTTTCATACATAAAAACTGTTTATTACTATATTGTATTGATTTACATGTATTGATATATAAAAATTATCTTTGTAGCCGGTGATATTATGGGATGCAACAACACATTTTCATTGATGAGGAGCTAAGGTAGCCAGCTCATAAAATAAAAACCAGGTTTCACAAACTGAAAGTGCAATGATTACAACCCCAAAACCCTTCTGCAAAACAGTGGAAAGGGCATCCTCATTCATCAAATTATTCTGCCTGACATGCTCCCTTCCAGGAGGAACCCACTCTCAGTTCCTGATTTATTTGTTTATCTGACCGACGATTGGCTCCTTATCGTGGTAATATTCCTTCCTTAGCTAGGGGCTGGAGGACGGAAGTGCCAAATCAGAAACTGGCAGGAAGGCGTACACAACACACACAGTAAAGCGGATGACAAAAATGCAGCGAGAAAATACGAGAGACGGTGGTAAAAAAAGGCAGAGAGTAGAGAGAAACAGGCAGAAAAGAGAAGGCTCCTGTCTTCTACCGCATCCATCTGTTCTGATGATGCAGGTGGAGCTCTATTCAGTCTGCCCTGCATGAGTGTATGAGGGTGCGTGTGTGTGTGTGTGTGTGCGTGTGTGTGTATAAGGGTGTGGGGGGCAGGAAGAAAGGGAGGGGAGAGGGAAGGAGGGAGTGGAGAGATGGATGGGAGAGAATGTGTGTGTGTGTGTGTGTGTGTGTGTGAGAGGGGAGGAGGGGTGGGGTGGGGGGTTGGGGGGGGGGGCTCATGGTGATCTTTTCCTGAAGGGGATAATGGTTGAGGAGCGCATAGCAATGGCTGCCATGTTTTACCCTCCCTGCACAATTAGCCAATCAGAGGCAAGCTCCGCCAGCCAGAAGGACACATAAAAGAAGAACATTGCAGCAGAGGCACAGAAGGAGACTGCGAGGAGCTAGGACATACATACACACACACACACACAGACGCAAACACACGCAGCAGCAGCAGCAGCAGCCAAAGCAGAACCCCCTCCCTTGGACACACCCTACTGGGGATCACTGCTTCTCTTTTTTCTGTGCTATCGCCCACGCCGCTCGGAGAGAAATCACTCGCACATCATCATCATCCTGAAGAAAACCCCCTTTCTCCTCATTCTCCGTCGGCAGAGGAAACCTACAATCTCAAGGGCTGAGAATCCCTGGCGAAGATTTGTCCTTTTTTCCTTTTTTCTTTTTTTTTCTTTTCCTTTGGAAATTTGAGGCTGTCTTTTTTTCCCAAAACGCCCCATCCAAAAGGCCACACTGTATTAATACTCAAAACGAATAATAATTGAAGCCTCCATCTCAAGACCTGCCAATCGAAGGACGTAGATCACTATCATCTTTGTGCATCAAGAATGGTTACTGTACGTACACCTCCTTCTTTTATTCTCTTGTGATAGAAGCTTTTGTGGCAGAATACTGGGTACAACTGTAAGCACACTGCAGTAGGGATGGAGAAATGTCTGCCAAAATGTGCTATGTGCTGTTTATTGTCTACATTGTCTATTGTTGTCATTCAAAGTCACAGATACACACACACATCCACACATACACACAAACTCAGACATACATACACATACACACACTCTCACTAGCTCTCTCTCTTTCTGACAGTAGAGATAAACATCATGTTTGTTTGTAATGACATTTGGAGAGATGCGATTCTCCCTTAGTGCTTGACTCTTGCATAGCTGACTGTGAGGAGTCAAGACGCCACTTTCTTCTGCCATTTTACAGTCAGATGGAAGGCATTTGTATTGCTCCTACTTCTGTTTCATTTCGTTTATCTCATTCCAAAGCGCGGCTGATTCTCTCAGACATTTGTGTAAAATTGTGGCGCACAGGGTCGAGGAATTCCGTGGGAATAACGCCGGGTGCTGAAAAGACAGCGAGGGCGACAGGGGCAAAAGCTTACCGAGGCCGCGTGCTGCTTTAGCAGTGATGGGGGCGTACTGCCTTTCTCTGCCTGGCGCAGCAAATGATGCTCGAGACGGATTTCTGAGACAAAACATGATGCCTCGGAGGCTAAGAGCCCATCGAGAGCTAGGCAAAGAAAAGGGTCGAGTCACTCAGAGAGGGGGAGGGGAGCGGAGAGATATTACGCATCTATTGGTTTGGATTGAATCAGGCAAGTCGAAATTCCTAAGGGTTCTCGTTGCGATGCAACAGACCAAGTGAGCTGTAAATTTCAGGCCACGCGAGAGAGGATGGAGAGAGAGCGATGTCTTGATGAAAACTGTTTTAAACGCTCTTTAACGCGTTCGTCGTATGAGTGTGTGTGGTAGATAAAGCTTTTCTAAATAGAAAAATGTCTTGGTGTAAAAAACACACCCTGTTCATAGAAATGCACCACATAACAAATAGAGCCAAACGGACAAACGAATTGGGCGTGTCAACTGGATCCGAAGACAAGGCGTTGGCATTCGCTAGCAACTTATCCTAGTCAAAACCTAGCACGAGGTATATTGTATTCCACATTTAAAGGATGTGTTTTTAAAATTCGTTGCCTGAAAATTATATCCGATTAACAATTGACAATTTAAGGCATACAGGCCTCAACAGCAACTTAAACACTTAATATCCATAGGCCTACTGTTGAGTGAGTCAGTCATGAACATTGTGAAATGCATGTTTCTAGATTTCATGGCCAAAATGGCCAGAGGCTCATTGTCTATGGCAAATAAAGGGGGAATAGTTTACAGAAATGAATGCACATATTAGCAGCAAGCGGCGAAACACAAAACCAAGCACCCATGCACGTGGCCTTTAACTGATGAGGTTGTTTCCAGTTCAGGCTTCTGGTATGCTGCGGTGTTATGTTGAAAAGCTATGTCAATATATTTCCCCATCTCCCGCGTAGTCATTATGTTTTCTATACTAAATTCTAAGCATTCTGTGCGTAAAATCTTAATGAACAATAAATGGAAACAAAGAAAACACCATCTGGTCGAAAAGCTAGGCCTGCTGCACAGCTGAACACATGAACTCAAAGGATACGTTCGGCCAATTATTGGCACTCTTGATTCATAACCGTTTGTGATTGAGCCAGGCTCCGAGAGAGGGCCTCTGGGCGTCATGCACAAAGCTATCTCCCCACCACATGTTCCGCAGTCCTCCGTGAGCGTGCTTGTACCGCAGTGCCAAGCGAATAAAACCGTTGAGTCAGATAACCTTCTCGAGGCGCTTACACAATTCAAGGACAAGGACATCACGAACAACGAACAAACTGAACACGTTGAGTAAATCGGTTAAACAAAAATAATATTAATGATGCATGGTCGTATGTATAGAAAAACATGTCAGATCAATAATTTTTCATGGAAGTGCTTCGTAAGCAAAGCAGGCCGCTGCTTTCTGGAAGGGTAGGCTATGCATAGGTTCCGGTATGAAAAAACGCATCGTTGGTTGGCTGTAGCTTATACCTTGTCCATTGCCTTCATGTTTGTACCCACATAGCCACGATATGGCCCATGCTGTATGCGAATGAGACCTCCATTTTTGGTTGGTTACGTAAGAAAATGTGTAGTTCATGAAGCCAACTAGATATCAACAAATTAAGTTAAGCTCAAAATAATATCCAACTATTTCAGATATTTTCGAAATAGAGATGTTTTTTCCTTACCAAATATATAATTTGTTTGAAAATAAAGCCATGTTATTGTTATTATTATTATTATTATTATTATTATTATTCGCACAGAACAGTTTAGATCGTTATAATGTTCATTGTTCCCAGAGTCGCGAAGCCTCTGGCCTCTACACAAAGCGCCACTGTTTACATTAATATTCATGGTGCTGCCATAGTCTCTGCGCGAGAGAAGAGGAGGAACGGGTGGCTCTTTTGTTTGCTTGTGTCAATACGTTTATTCAGCAAAAAGGCGCAGGGATTTATGAATGCCTGCGGAGCACACATGTCCATGCTGGTTTGAAAAGGAGCATGGCTAAATAAAGCACTGAATTCGAGTAGATGACAGACCAAAAAGTAGATACAGTTAACAAAAATGTATTTTGAGGAACCAGAGCTCTGTAGTGTGTTTGTGTGCCGTATTTTAAATGGTAAAAGGCGCAAGACCGATAGCTCTTAGCAGTTGCTAATGCTATCGTTCTCAGATGGAATTCCTGGTAGCCACTCCCTATTTCAGCACTCTGGATAGCGACCAAGCATGGTCTCACCCGGTTACTGCACAGCAGGCATGTCGCCACGATTGTTTAATATGGCGAAAGAGAGAATAATGTAAACTAATAATGAAATATAGGCTAGTATATGTCGTAGTGAAATAAATAAAAAATCCTTGCCAAATTCACTAAAGTGCAGGCTACTGTCCATAGTAGTGTCCATCTGCAAACCATTCTTATAGTAATAACATTATTAAGACATGGACGATAAGGACATGGACTCATCCCCAAGGCTTGAGCTCTGACTTGTGTCCTGTTGTTTTACAGCTGCTACTATGATCCCTTAAGCTCCAGCAAGAGTATGGCTGAAGCCTTTTGTTTTGGATAATCCGGTAATCCGGTGTCAGTGAGAGGGCCTATTGGCAACCACAGCTCTGTTCACATTTGATCTGGGATGGGCAGAAAAGTGCAACACTGAATTCTACAGTGTAAACAGGGAGAGAAGAGTGGAGATGAATGGCAATTAGACCCAGACCCATTCCCTTCCTTATTCGCTGTCATGTCACCGTCATCATTTCTATTCATAAGGGTAGGCTTGAAACAGATGAGATCTCATTTCCTTGTTAAGTTTATATTATTATCCAACTCTGTGTGTGTGTGTGTGTGTGTGTGTGTGTACATATAGGTGTGTGACATCATGTGTGCAAACCGTACATTCTTTAAAAAAAATATCCCATTCCACATGTGGTTGCGATGTGACCTGAACATGTTGCCTCAGCCGTAAAAGGAAGTGACCTCATAGGTGCCTAACAGGAAGCAAGAGCGTTGTCACGTGCTTAGCGATGAGATCATCACAAACTCTTTGTTCAGGAGGCTGCCAGACTGACTGATCAATGGGCGGTCTGCTTTTGAGCCCCCTGCAGTAAAGGTTGATTACATTTTATCGATATGGAGCAAAATTCAACATATCAGACAATTTTAGAAAAATGATCATTTAATCATTTAATCAGCCTCATACACTACAGTTGTGGGTACGGCTATAAGATATAGGATTTAATTCATTTAATTTATTTGGAAATGAAGGACGGTACTGAGCCTAATACTTCTTTGATGAACTCTCATATTTGACAATATACACAACACTACAGATGTTGCAATTTAAATGATCCATCATAATGTCTGACTACTTTTGATTACGTGCAAACTGCCGGTCGTTGGGTTCATCACATGCGGTGGGGCTGTGGTCTCCGGCTGTCGGAGCAGGCCTCTTGTTTGCGTGCGAGTCTAGGTCTATGTGTAGGCGATGATGATGCAGTGCATTAAATATTGAGGGAGATTTCTCTCCGGTCCCAGAAATAGAAGAGTACAGGCTGGGACACGAGGGCCCAGCCCATCCTCAACCTCATAGATCTGCTGGAGAGAGTCTTGCGCTCGCAGCACTAACACAAGCAGGAAGCCAGTCCCATGTTTGTCATTTTTGCAAGACGATTTAATTAATTCCTTGGCCCAGGGCTCATTTAGAAGGAAGCATCCCCCATTGTCAGATTACTCTATTAATAACAGGATTTATGTGAAACGGGCAAGCGAGCCATCCATTTTTTCAGTCCCTACACATTTATTTTATTCAGTGGCATAAAAAGAAAACAGTGCTCTGCTTTGAACGTATTGTTGGACATGCCAAAGCGATAAAAGCTTGGGACAGGCAAGGTTTGCTGCGCTTGTCAGTCGGTCTCAGAGGCCATCCAGGGCCCTTTCTGCCCATGACTTATATAATGCTTTACACTTGTCACTGTGGATGGGTGGCCTGCCATGGGCTGGTTTGTTTCAGTTGGCAGATCAAATTAGGCTCCTATCTTGTCACTTGGTGGAAGGGCTGATTTTTCTCTCTGAAATACAATTCAAGCAAATTTGTTGTCTATATCTTTAAATGTGCTTATTTGTGGGTGCAGATTGTTGCATTTAATTTATTTATATAAATTACAATTTGTATATTTCGTATATTTGTTGAGATTTATTTGAACTTCTTTATCCTTGCATTATGTAATACACATCATAGCATCAAAACATATTTTCATATTTTTCATATAATATAATTTCTTTTATTATTGTCATCATAATGTCTATGCCAGATCAGGCTCTTCAAATTCCCCATGGATCACATTGTGAGCAGCACTGTTCTGACAGTACCTAGATAGAAACTCTGTGTTCCCTACGTCTAATTTTCTGTCCCTTGTCTTATATTCCTGTTTCCTCTAGTGTACACATTCTATAGCCTTCCTCTCAATCTCTATCATTTGTTTTGTTTTACCTCCAAGACTCATGGCGATGACACTGTAGGAGAGAGAAAAAAAGAGCTTAAGAGTATACTAATAGATTTGGAGATGTTTTCCCTCTCGACACCTCTCACTTGCACACAAACACACACTCTGTTAAAAGTCAAGAAGCCAGCTAATAGCAACAGTCCTCAAGCCACTGTTACCTGGGCAACCTGGTTGGAGGTAATGCCGAGGACGATAATAAGACACAGTATCACAGGAGAAGAAATCACATAGGCAAGAAAGACAAGAGAGAAGAAGACAGGCATAGTGGCGTCTGGATGGAAGAACACAGTTGGGAGCATTTGTCAGAAATATAGGCTGTTGCTGTGGTACCTGCCCTATCTTGGGTTCAGCCATACATACTAGGCTATTGGTTATAAAATCCCTGTAGGCCTATTTAAAATGTGATGTCAGATATGGTTTTGGAGTAATGGGGAACAAGTGCCAAGATGTAGGAAAATAGTCAGCGAACAGTTTCCTACATAGGGGTGAGAAATGAAGCCCCCCTTACCCTGGGGTTTGTCTTTGGCTAGAGTCCTCATAGTTGTGCTTCTGAAGCCCACTAACCTTCTGATACAAATCAAACACTCAAGTCAATATGTGACTTAAAGGGAATAAGCACTCTTAAATGTAGACACCCGATACTTGTTGAGGCAGAAATGATAGAAGGTGGATAACATAAATAGATTTTGAATCTTAAATATCCTGAAGACACTGAAGTGTAGCGCTGGAAAATCAACATTAGCAGCGGCGGCTGGAAAAGAGCTTATGAGAGCCGGAGATGGTGAGCACGCCCTGCTAATGACAGAAAATGAGCTTTCGAGGCACATGAAGATTTGATGAGTAGAGGGCGAAAAGAGGAAAGAGAGGGAGAGACAGAGCGAGTGAGTGAGAGAGAGAGAAAGAAGGAAGGAGGATAAGAAGAGAGAATGGAAGAAGTTTTATCGCTGACCTGCACACATCTGTTCCCAGAATATACCCCAAAGGCCAAATTAAGCAACACTGTGTAGTCCAGAGCAACACGGAAGAACCTGAATAAAAACAACACATGCACACATGTACACACACACACATACACACACTGTGTCACAAAAACACTAGGGTCACAAACAAGTGTCTTGACCATTTCACATTTGCCTCTTTTTTTAATCCTATATTCTTTGTCCGACACATATGGAGTGTCCTTGAGTGCAGCGAGCAGGACTGAGAGCCCCGTCCAGTCAGGATGTCACTTTATCTTTGTCTGTCCACCACCCCCTCAACCACCATCAGGGCTGTGCTGGCGTTGTGATGTAACAGGCGCTTGACCCTGGATAGAAACAGGGGGAGGGGAGGAGAGAGGCCCGTGACATCTGCATAGCCATGGGCACACAGAGGCAGCGCGACGGAGAGGGAGAGAGGGGGAGAGGCAGGAATGGAGAGAAGGGGTGACAGTGACAGTGACAGGAGGAAGAAAAGAGGATGGTGGTGGTGGTTGAAGCTTTCTTATATGTCTATGGTCGTAGCATTGTGTATTCCAATCTCTTGACCGCTCACCGCCAAAAGGAGACAGAGGGGAGTGAATGTGGATAGGGTTGGGTTCATTTTAAGGACTGCGTTATTTCATAAAAAACACATACACACACACACACACACACAGCTCTTCCCCCTTCCTACACACACACACAGGAGGACACACAAACAGGATATTAAACAAAATGGAACAAACACAAACAAACATACACACACGCACTCACAGACATTCTCACTAAGTTATTTTTCTGATTGGCCCCAGCAGATAATCAGCACCATGGAAACTCAGGTGTCCAATGGTCCAAGTGGAACCAGCCTACCGAACGGCCCAGTCATCAGCACCAACGGTGCCACAGATGACAGCAAGACCAACCTGATCGTCAACTACCTGCCCCAGAACATGACGCAGGAGGAGTTCAAGAGCCTGTTCGGCAGCATCGGAGAGATTGAGTCCTGCAAACTAGTCCGAGACAAGATCACAGGTAAACCTAACACGCCAAACAAATATATGAATGTTGAAATCAGCTAAGAATGACAGTTTGAAATAAAGCCTAGTTTAGTTTAGTTTATCAACAGGGGTGCCATATTTCTATATCTACTAATATGAATGTCTAAATTTGAAATGGGTGAGCATAAATGCTTATCCTCTTCTTGGAGGATGGTGATGGTGATGATGGTGTTCTGTAATCACAGGCCAGAGTTTGGGTTATGGATTTGTGAACTATGCAGATCCCAACGACGCAGACAAAGCCATCAACACGCTCAACGGCCTCAAACTCCAGACAAAAACTATCAAGGTGAGACCACCTCAACCGTCTGCGCCCCAAACACCACTCTCTCAATAGAGAGGAAGTGGGGGAGAAAAGACCAGAAGAGAAAGAGAGAAAGAGAAAGAGAGAGGGAGAAAGAGAAACAGAGGGAGGTGTGGACAGCCCCAGACGTGACAGAGGGGGTGAAGGAGGGGGGGGCGGGACCGAGAGGCGGGGGGTGGAGGGTGGGGGGAAAGGAGGGGTCGCCAGGAACAAAGGGAGCAAAGGATGGTGAGAGGGAGAGAGAGGGAGCGGAGGTCAGAAAGCAAGGGGGCCGTGTGTGGCGGTGATTGTGATGGAAATGTAATTAGGGAGGCGCACTGTGGGCCAGTGGGGTCAGAGCAGGCAGCCCCATCTGCCTCCAATCTTGGCTAATTAGGGGTCCCTTTGTCCCAAAGTCAGATGGAGGGATGGAGAAAGAGGGAGAGGGAGAGGGAGGGAGGAAGGCTTCAGTTGGGTATTAAAAAAAGGAGAGAAAAGGAGAGAGTAAAAGATTAAACACTGCCCAGACGGCTCCCACCCCATCCCATCAAAGCAGATCAAAGATTGGGACAAATTGCAGGCTGAGATAGATATGCTCAGCAAAGGCAATGTGGGCAGCCAAACAGGCCAAATCTGTCACTCACATCTGCTCATAGGAACAAAGACTCAATATAAACAGCAAACTAACAGTAAACAGTAAAAAGTAAAAGTACAATAAAGATACCGTAATTTCCGTATCGTTCCGTGATTATTGTGACATTTTTGTTCAACATGGTGTTAATGTGTCACATAACCTAAATGCTTACCATTTGGGTATTACTTAAATATGTCATCGTTTCAGATGAGCCTATGGTTAGCGCTCTAGATAAGCCTACCAAAACCATCGTTTATCCAACATTATTTATTTTGAAAAAAAAAAATCCCATGTGTAGGTCACACCCTAGTATTTACCCTAGTAAATCACCCTAGTAAGCAAGAAGCTTACAAAATCAATGTATAAACCCTGAGAAATAGTATGGTATGATTTATATTATTGTATTCATGAAATAGCATAATCCAGAGATTTTTAAAAAAATAAATTGTTCAATTAAAGTCTTTGTTATGATATACAGTATTAGTTTATTAGACTTTCAAATTCATACCAGGTTTGTTTAAAACTGAAATCAGTGGGAGGCACTGCATTGCATTCTGTTTGCACCACTACCCATTTCTGGTTTTAGGCTTAGCAAATGTCATATCATCCGAGTCAGTACAGGCATTGTGAGAGAGCAGAAGACATGGCCAGGATGGGGGGTGTATGTGTGTGTGTATGTATGTGTGTGTGTGTGTACGTGTATGTATGTGTGTGTGTGTTTGGGGGGGGGGGGGGGGGGGGGTTGTCAGGAGCTAAGGAAGAAGGGGGTAGCATGGGGAGCAGAATGCCAATGACAGGATTAGAGGCCATATGGGCTGTAGGCACCATCTGTAGTGCGGGAGCGATAGGGAGAGGGTTAATTATAGGGCAGACTCCAGTCCCTCAGCACCCCCTCCCCAGCCCACAAAAGCACTGGCCAATCTCTGCCACGCACCCACACGCTCTACAATAATACCCTGCCTCAGCCCAGAACAATGCACCCCAGGCAGATGTATAGAATCAATACAGCTTGTGGAGATTGAGAGAGATATGGCCGCTATCTTTATTTGTGTCTTTTTATTCCAGTATGGTGGCCTACTGGCAGTACAAAGATGTCCTGTCAGTCTTTGTTGGAGGCCATTCAGTTTTGTGTAATTTTGTGTTCTGGGTCGGAAATCTTGCAAAAATGTTAGGGCAGCTTCTACTACCCAATGTCTAGCTATCCAGCTGTGGTGTTTGAAAAGCAAGTCTGTCATCTTTTCCCATGGTAGCTCTATAGTTGTAGACAAAAACAATGTAGTTCATTTTTAAATATGTGATATAAGCATTGTATGTATTCAATACATAAATACATATATTCATTATATTTGAGATGTTTTAAATATATGATATACACATATTGTATGTTTTGAGTGTCCAGGTTGCAGATTTGTGTGGGCGTTTTAGATGAAATCTGAAGTGTTTGTCAGTTGTCAGGGCAGCTTGATGTCTTGAGATCTGTTTATAAGGTTTGCTGGTTGTCAGAGAAGCCATTTCCCCCAGAGGAAGAAGACAAAGGGAGATGGAGGGAGGAATGGAGGGAGGCAGGGAGGGGAGGAGTGATCTTTCTATCTCTGACAACATCCGCACTCTCCCCCTCCTCTCCCTTTCTCACTCACTCTCTATCTCTAGCTTTCTGTATTTATTTCCCTTTCACATAGACACACAATCAATAAAACTGATATTCCAAATCCATCACTTTAATTGCCATCCAGATAAACATTAAAGCTCAATCCCTAGAAACATTGGGGAGATTGTATACAGTTTATTTAATACTCATCTGTCTCGCGATACAAATATCGAAAAGGAATGCTCATACCTCACAAAAAGACTATAAAAAATATAATATATTGCTTCACTGACAGATATTTTTAAAACGTGGATAAAAGCAAATGGCATTGAATGGCATTGAATGGCCTTTCAAAAGAAACGGTTCCCTTGGATATTGGATTTTCCTTAGAGTCTCAATGCAAACCTGTGCCTTCATGGAATATTTTCTCTCAAAGAGATTTGCTGCATGTTGTAGTTTGTATACATGGGGGCCGGGGAGGTGGTGTGTGTGTGTGTGTGTGGAAGAGCAGGTGTGTTCTTGTGCAGACAGGAGAGAGAGAATGCTGATGAGTGGACACTTGAGTGGCTAATAAGGGCACCAAGTGGGAAAAGAGCAAGATGAAGTAGGGGAAAGTGCACACACACACTCACACAGGGAAGTAGGGGAAAAGTGCACACACACACTCACACAGGGAAGAATAGCACGGAGGAAGTGAGTGCATCTGGGGTGCATCCTCCTTTTTTTGCTAGTGTGAGAGTTTACAAGGCTGAGATGTTTAGTTGTCGATTGGTCATTTCTCACATGGTTTGGCACCACTCTCCTTCGCAGGTGTCATACGCAAGGCCTAGCTCGGCCTCCATTCGCGATGCCAACCTGTACGTGAGCGGCCTCCCCAAGACCATGAGCCAGAAAGACATGGAGCAGCTCTTCTCCCAGTACGGACGCATCATCACCTCACGCATCCTAGTAGACCAAGTCACAGGTAAAGACAGTTTGCCTCACCTTCACACAACAGACACCTTCCTGACACATCTTCCTATGGCAGCTCTATGCATCTGATGCTATAGCTAACTCTTGTTAGCTCAGGTGCTAACTGTCATGCTGCCACATCTTCCTATGGCAGCTCTATGCATCTGATGCTATAGCTAACTCTTGTTAGCTCAGGTGCTAACTGTCATGCTGCCACATCTTCCTATGGTAGCTCTATGTTAGCTCAGGTGATAACTGACATCCTGCCACATATTCCTATGGCGGCTCTATGTTAGCTCAGGTGATAACTGACATCCTGCCATCTTCCTATGGCAGCTCAATGCAGCTGATGCTATAGCTAACTCTTGATAGCTCAGGTGCTAACTGTTATGTTGCCACATCTTCCTATGGCAGCTCTATGTTAGCTCAGGTGATAACTGACATCCTGCCACATATTCCTATGGCGGCTCTATGATAGCTCAGGTGATAACTGTTATCTTGCCACATCTTCCTATAGCAGCTCTAGCTGATGCTCTAGCTAGCGCAGGTGCTAACTGTTCTCCTGCTTGGTGCCCTTCCCTCCCCTGGAGCAGGCATCTCGCGAGGAGTGGGCTTCATCCGTTTTGACAAGCGGAACGAGGCCGAGGAAGCCATCAAGGGACTGAACGGCCAGAAGCCGTTGGGCGCCTCTGAGCCCATCACCGTCAAGTTCGCCAACAACCCCAGCCAGAAGACGGGCCAGGCGCTGCTCACCCAGCTCTACCAGACCGCCGCGCGCCGCTATACTGGACCCCTGCACCACCAGACCCAGCGCTTCAGGTACCGCCACCGCCTCCCTCCTCCTCCACCTCCTCCCGTATTCCTCCATCCCTCTCCTCCTCGCCAGCATCACTCTCTCGTGTCTTCTGCTCTCCATCTCTCCCTCTCTCTGTGTGAGCCTTCCTTTGTGAAGGCAGCAGCGCAGCCACTTAGCAGTGGGAAAACAGGAACTGGGAAACCAAATCCACCAAAAATAGCGTAGCGTGAAAACGAGAGCGGGCGATGAGGGAAAGGGATGAGGGAGGGAGGGGACAAAACAACTCAAGCAGAAGGCAGAGGCACATTAGATGGGCCTTCCATCATTTAACAAGTAAGGGATGGTTAAGCAACTGCGGAGATCGTGTGTGTGAATGAGAAAGCACAATGGCAGGCGCACACACACTCGCACGCATGCAGACTGTATATAGAGTACACCCATCATGTCGCCTGAGGGCCACGCGAGCGCTGAACCACTGTGGTCGCTCAAGCCCCGCTCTCTGATTGGTGGATGCCGAGGAGCCATGGTCGAGCTGCAGTGCAGAGCGCCCTCTGCAGGAGGCTGTAGGAACCGCATGTCTGAAAAGCGCAGCCCAAAAGAACCGTCTCTCTCTTTCTCTTTTCTTTTCTTCTGTTTGGTCCGATCTCGCCACTAACGTCTCCACCTCCCTCATTTTCCCCTTTTGCATTGCAGACTCGACAATTTACTAAACGCCACCTACGGAGTCAAGAGGTAAATGCCAAAGGTGTCCTTTCCAACAAAGCATCCATGCCTAAACAACCTCAAACAAAGTGCCCGGAATACCACCTGCTGACTCAAACCTTAAGTTAGAGACAGAAATCAAAGTCAAATCCCCATAGATTTCACTGTTAGCGTGAAATAGTGCCAGTCCATAAATAGACCTTTATTTATGGATGCGAATTTGAGATTGAACAGCAGGACATTCTGGCATGGCTTTGTTTAACTGTTTTGTCTCTTTTTTTCCTTTGGTTTGGATTACTTGATTGAACTGATTTGTATGTATTTCTTTATGAAACTAACATTTTTATTTCAGTTTTCCGTTGCTTTAATGTCCTTTTTTTCCACCAGCATGGACATACCAGATTCCGTTTGCGTCTTCTTCTGTTTGCTCCAACTTTTCCTTTGATTTGTTTCTGATTTGCTTTCATTCCTCTCTAGGTTGTGTGTTTTTTGCTAAATATTGTGACTTTTCTTTCTGTTGGACATTGTGATTTCTGTGTCCTACTTCTGCAGAGGTTTCGGTCAACAGGGAATGTGATTAAAATAATGTGCAGGGGAATGTGGGTGATTGAGTTCTAAAGGAAAGGCTCGCTCCTTTATTTGTATTGTTTTAGACGGAAACCCATAGTCTGTATGTGTGTTTGTGCGTGTGCGTGCGTGTGTGTGTGTGTGTGTGTGTTGCCTGCAAATCCTCAGCGTCTACTTGTAGCAGAGATGATGGAGATGAGGTCCCTGTTCTTCCATACCCCAACCTCAAAAGCCACAGGCAATACAAAGCAAACAAAAAACAAACAAACAAACACATCAATCCAAAAGCTGCAGGAACCCGCATGTGCCCTGTCAGGCGGTGGTAAAGTGCAGCGAGCCGCCCCGAACTTCATTCTGACACCCATGGTAGTTCTCCTTCTCTCCTCCCCAGGTTCTCCCCGATCACCATCGACAGCATGACCAGCCTGGCGGGCGTCAACCTCACCGGGCCCACCGGAGCCGGCTGGTGCATCTTCGTCTACAACCTGTCGCCGGAGGCCGACGAGAGTGTGCTGTGGCAGCTGTTCGGACCGTTCGGTGCAGTCACCAATGTCAAGGTCATCCGCGACTTCACCACCAACAAATGCAAGGGCTTCGGCTTTGTCACCATGACCAACTACGACGAGGCGGCCATGGCCATCGCCAGTCTTAATGGCTACCGCCTGGGTGACCGCGTGCTGCAGGTCTCCTTCAAGACCAGCAAGCAGCATAAGGCCTAAAGGAGGGGAAGGAGGAGGAGGAGGGTGTTAGGGGCCTCTCGACGCTCCGAAGCCGGGGGGGGGAGAGCTGTTGAGCTCCCCAAAACGCTCATTCTACATGGGTCTGGACTGAGTCGCTCTCTCTTTCTCTGTTTCTCTCTCTGACACAAACACACTCACACATACATAGATTTACACAGACGTCCATACATAAAACTTCTGTACACTCATGTACATACATACACACACACATACAGATACACACACACCACAGACACATTTAGTCAGAGTTCTGAACAAAACCACAGGTAGAGTTTTTCTTTTGTCTTTACACAACATGCTAGTCCCTCCCTACTTTTGCCTGGATTGAATTAGCGGTGGTGCATAGGTGGTCTGGGAGGGGGATTGGGGGGTTTAGGGGGGGGGATGGGATATGGGGGGAGGACGGTCAGGAGTCAGAAGAGGACAGTCTAATGAATGTGACAGAGAATGTGTGCTGAGTGCTTCGATTGAGTTCAGGCAAAGAACAAGACCTGATAGATGAAAAGACATACCGATCAAAAAAATGCTAAATGAACTAGAAAATATGTGCAATTTTACCCAAAACATCTTGCCCCACTAACTCTCCCAGGGCGCTG
Organism: Alosa sapidissima; assembly: GCF_018492685.1. NCBI lineage: Eukaryota > Metazoa > Chordata > Actinopteri > Clupeiformes > Clupeidae > Alosa > Alosa sapidissima. The sequence continues at coordinate 4,292,026 of NC_055959.1, read as the reverse complement.
GAGAGAATGTAGTCACTTTTTTTACACTCGGGCATTTTGAATCAGCGATTTTTTTAGATCAAAGAAAAATAATTAAAAACAGTGTTCTCTTATATATATTATGATATAACTATATATTCAATATTTAAGGTGGTTATTATAGCCGAGTATGTAAGCATTTTCTAGAACTTTGATACGGTTTCCGGGCTCTGTTTTAGGTTGCAATCTAGCTTTAGGGCAGTTTCCCAACATGCTTGAGGTAAGACCTTATAGAGAAATGAACAAACCTAGACATCCTGGTCACAGAGATTTAAAAGATAAAAAGCCACGTCACACCAACGGAACAAAAGAACCTCACACGAGGTCTGACAGCCGACAGCCTCACCTTTCCACAGTAGTCATTGAAACACCTTTACACACACAAACACACACGTACGTACACAAAGTGCGTCCTCAGTCTAGAGGGCAGTGAGAGTGAGAGTAGCGCATCATATCACTGGTCAATGCAAGTCCCCTGTATTTTTCTCCACTGCGGCTTTGTTTATCTCTAGCACATAGAAAGGATACCACTGCACACAGCTGTCTGTGAACTTCGAGCATGGCGACAGTGTTCCCATGATGATGATGGTGTTTGTGGGTAACTCTGTGAGAGGGCCAGGGATGAGGTGAGAGAGCAAAAGCCGCGTCAGCCCATCTCCATGGGAACTGGCAGCAAAGCTAAATCTAAAAACTTTTTTTTTTTTTAATTTTCTAAATTGCCATGAGAACAAGGCTCCAAGTCTGCATTGTTCACGGGCAGGTTTTGTTTACAAGCACATGGTTACTGAAAAACATATGCTGAAAATAAAAACCAACAGCTCCAGAGAATGGCTCCAGCTTTGAGTACTTCTGTAGCAGGAAAGAAGTTGACCATTCCAGCCCTTCCCTTCACTTTGCATGTTGACCCCCCTCCAGAATCACCAAACCCTGCTCACCACAAAAGTCTCCACTCCAGTTCATTCCAAATTCCCTCCCATTCATCCAATCTGGAAGTGCACCTCAAATGATTCGTTCTCCCGAGGAAAACCTCTAGCACGTACAAAACGTACATATGCCCCGCCCCTGCTCTCTGGCAGCAGTGTCACAGACCCACACCGTAGTTCAGTTCTCTTTTTGATCCGCACAGTACCACCACCACTTAATCGACGTATCAGATTTTATCATGAGTTCGCCAACCCCCCTTTGTGTATTGTCCAAAGTAATCATAACTGAAACGACCCTTGTAACTGAAATCACACATATGTTCCATAGGGAGAGACACTGTTGTGCAACTGAAAGACAAGCTCATACCATCAATTAAGGATTTAAAAAAATGGTGTTCAAATCAAAAACATTGTGTTGCTTTTCTAAATAACGCTGTGTTTAGCCAAAGAGGACAATGATCTCTTTGAAAGGATTAAGTTAGAGAATAATATATTTTTATACCTACAAAAGAAGAAGAAAAAAAACATAAGACCTTGTGCAGCATTTTTACAGATTCTTATGCGTGGTCGTCCCCGGAGACACCGCGTGGCTTTATTTTCAGAGTTTTCCACTTTGAGGAGAGAGGGCCTGACCGTGCGGTGTAGGGGTGGGGGGTGGGCTGGGGTTGTAGAATGGGTGGGGGACTAAGTCATATATCTTGCGCATATCTAACAGTGCAACCATTACAATATCTTTTTAAAAAAACATGGAACAGAAGAGAAAAAGAGTCACAGCAATTGTAATTGAATCCATAGCTATGCCAGATGTATGCATTATGATAAAAAAAGACGAAAAAATAACAGGCTTGAAAAAAAAAGATCCTTTCCTCTGACGTTGCATAGAGTGTTGCTTTACAGGCGGTGCAGTGGACCTCGTCGATTGGGGTGCCACGTGAAAGGATAGCATAGGATGGGGTGGGGTGGGATGAGATGACACAATGCGGAAGGACAGACTGTAAAGCTTGCTATCCTTCGTGTGTGAGGCCATCTCAGATAAAAGACTGCAGTGAGAGGGTGAGGCTTTCACCAGTTCCGAATCATCTCATCTCTGTTTCCGTTACTCCTTCAAGAAGGAATTTGTCAATGTAACCTTGTGCTTCTGCATCGTTGATGCACCAAAGAATCTGTTTTTAAAGTGACTGGCATAACACTATATCATGGCTGTGCTAAGCAGTGCAAATCCAACCAAACACTGTACATTTCACCCTCACACTTCATGCATCTTCTTCTTTAGTACACCGGATAGGGACTGTGGCACTATTGTCATTTCATTATCAAAACACTCTGTAGCCTTCGACTGCTTTTGGATGCACCTGAATAGCCTAGTTTTTAAAGCCCATGTCAGACTGTATGCATATGTTTAATTGCCTGGACTGCCTACCACAATAGGCTGATACTGTTTTTCACCACAGACATTTTTTTCTGCTCCTTTGCACATTAGTACTCCCCAACAATTTCATGTTGAGGATCAAAGCTGGGTCTACAGTTAAGTCAGAGGTCCTAGCTTGTCCCACAGCAAAGAATGGTATCATAGCTCCGTGTGAGAACATGCATAACGACACCCTGCACATATCCAAGTCTCTCATCATTCAGAGTATAAAGTCATATCCTCCGAGCATATTACTAGTTCCTGCTTTATGAGATGTATCGGCGATAAATATTCAGCCGGCCTTTCCCGTCTTCATCAAGCTTAGGCATTCATACACATTCAAATACATATCCATCCGTTCAATCATATCCCTGTCCAAAATTCACAGCTAAAGTCGCTCAACCTCTGTCCAGTTTGTTCACTGGTGGTGTTCCGAAGACAAGATCAAATTGTAGTCAAAAGTCAAGCCCTTTTTTTCCCCCTTACTCACTAAGATCAGGCCTCATGCAACTAACCGTAGGTGACAAGGGGAGGGATTAGAGCAGAGGTAAGGCAAGAGTGGGCCCAGTGTTAACCTAGAGTCATGAACAATAGAGAACCAACTGATCCTCGAGATACACACACAAGACAACACACCTACCATAGAGAGCCCAGGACAATGGCTGGAGACAAACATACTGCACCGCTAGAGCAACCATAATCATTTAAAAGACAAAAAAACTTTCCTATGGAACAGTAAGTGCAATGTGCTTCATTTTTATATTGACTGAGAACAAAAGATATATATATTTTTTAAAAAAGAAAATTAAACGTCACACAGAAATGGTTTGCGGAATAGTGAAAGGATCAAACAACGACAAGCAGATTAAAAAAAGATATGTGTCAAACTAACCGATTCATTAAAGGAATCAAACAAGCACTGAGAGCTCTGGTCTCTGAAAAAGTCCATTATCCCTTCCTCAGCCCTCGATTTCTGCTCTGACCATGCAAGCTAAAAACAACCACAAACAGCTTCTTATGGTGAAGAAAAGAGCAATCATAAAAAAAGACCGTGAAAGGGATACTGTCTAATATATCATCACTTTTAGCCCATGTCAATTTCAAACTATCATTTTTCCTGTAATTTATTGATTTACTTTACATATCGGATTCACGTGTTAACTTAGCGTATCTTTGTGTTGTTGACGTTGCCATAGAGTACACACATGGGTCGAAGATTTTATTTGGTCGCTTTTATTGGGTACGATTCTTCTATTTTTTCCATTATTTAAACTTAGTTGCTGTTCTGACAGTGTATGCAGGTTTTAGAATTAGTTAGCTTTTTATTTCAATCAATATGTGTTCGATTGTGTTTGTAAAAGTCTGTGGTAGCTTTTGTTGCAACCTAAATAATTTAAACTGAAAAAAATTCAATATAGCGCCAACAAACTTGTATTATTTGGGCGACTTTAAGCTTGTAGTTTTAACTTATTGTTAACTTAAAAACTATTTATTATTATTGATTATTATTATTGCCTCGTATAAAGTATGTTTTGTGTATATTTATGGTTTTTTTCATTATATTTGCAAGTTTGAACGAATTTAATTTTGCCAAAATGTGGTTACACCTTTTTTTAATTTTCTTTCTTTTAAAAGGGAACAAATAGATTAAAAAACAGCTTTAGAATTACAATTTGGAAAAGTTCTCCATAGGCAAAGAATGCACTGCTATATAAAACTAAATGAGGTGTATAAACATACATGCTGTGTGCTAGATGTTATGCCTTTACTGCCTGTGTTCTGTTTGTCTTGTTAAATGAAAACCTTTTGATTATTTACTCTAAATCACAGTCTTGTTTTTTCTGCCACTTTCTGAAGCCCGCTGTGAGTCGGAACCTGGGGTGAGGCCTAGGGCAAGTGTAGAGCCGGGGCCTGTGTCCACTTCTAGAACATTCTGGAGCAGTGACAAAGGCCCACCGGCTCCAAGTGCTCCCACAATGGCTTTCTTCCCACTGCACTCAGCACCCCGACATGGCCAACACATCGGCTTGTGAAAAACAAATAATGGCAGCCACCCCAAGAGCGGGGCGCTATTTATCATCAGAGTTCGGATAGCAGAAGGGCAGATGGAAGAGATGCATTGTGGGAGATGGAGTCACGGAGCTAGGAACGGGGTCAGCGGTTCCTCTGTTTCTCAACCAACTGTATTTGTGTCTATTTATTTAGAGGGGACACAGAGTTACTTAGAAATGTTCTTCTGACAACAATATCCAGGAATGGTACAATTATTAAGAAAACAAAATACTAGATCAAAACAAACTGACGTTAATGTCGGTGGGTTGAAGAAAATATCTAAATCTCATACTTCCAAACACGACCAAACGAACAAACGACAAAAAAATGTAACCAAGGGGAAAAAAATAAACCTTTCAGTTTAGTTTAGGATATTTATTACTGGGATTTCAGCTGAAGATGCTTGAGGACTTTTTCATGGAATTGTTTAATTATTTGTACTTTACATGCCAGAAAAAAAATAAAAACTTAAAAGTTACAAATCTCGCTGGTCGGAGTTGTTTTTTCCCTTCCTGTTTTCCCCGCTGCCTGCAATTATGTGGGCAGTTCCCATCAGCCACTCAGACGATCTGACTCACAAGACTCTGACAATTAGGCCAGCCGTTGACTGCACGGTGCTAGAACATGATGAAGCATTAGCTCCTGTGGTAGAGGTAGCTCCACACACACACACACTCACTGACCCTACTTGTGGCAAGCCCTGCCACCACCAATGATGCTAAAGTAGCCACAGCTTCTGCATGGAGTCCACAAATGGATTCCAGTCCACTGTGGCTGTGTCTTAGCTACCGCCAGTCAAACCATCTGATTTAAAACAGTAGTGGGTTGGGAGGGAAGGGGTTGGAATAAAGAGAATGGCACAATTTGGAGCACATTAAAATGGACTTTTATTAGTTGATTCTAGCAGAAATGGAATGTAAAAAGCAGTGCGACAGTGATTGTGATTGTGGGCTGAACCGGAGGACAGAGTTGTGTAGAGGTGTAGAGTGGTGGAACACCTGAGTCCTGGAGCTCACGGGTGACAGCCCGGAGGGACAGGGAGGTCATGGTGATCTTGGATGAGTGCCTAAGTCCCCAATATCAGTAACCTGAGGGGTGGGAGTGGGAAAGTTAGAGGGAGACTCAGACCACAGTCCAGAGCCTACAAACGTAGGCCTCTATCATAATTTAAGATATAGTCATGAAGAAGCATACTATGTGAATAACCAATACATATGCTGTACACAGTACAGATCATAACAACATCTAATTTTTATTCATACCAGAAATCCCAGCCAATGCAAGTAAACCTCACACACTGTCCTAATAAATAGCATTACATGTATATGAACAGAATGCAATCACACACCTCACATTGAAATTGAGTAGTGTAACAACATTTAGGAATGTATGGTGTATGCCAAAAGAAATAACACCAACAATCGTATGACTATGGAAGACATACAGTGCCGTTGGCTTAAGATGTCTTATTTCAATAGGACTGGAGGGTGTATTAGTGGAGCTGACCTCTAGGGGGAGTTCTGCGCTCTAGAGCTCTGTATGGGAACCAACGTCAGGGTTGACTGGCTCTGGCTCGTGGCACACAGCTGGGGTGGTGAACTCCATCTGGTACTCACAGCGACTGGGCTCAGAGGTGGAGATCACCACTGTCTCCTTCCCACAGATGAGCTTCACCTGAGACACACACACACACACACACACACACACACACACACACACACACACTTAATGATTTGTGGCAAAATGCTGGCATATTAAATACATTATAATATCATATGCTTTGCTTCAGTGGCTCCACCATGAAAACTTCAAACTTGGTAAATTAAAGCTTTTTAGACATTCTCTCCCTCACACTTTGGTGCACCTGGCTTCCTTACAACAGCAGTCAAATGACCATCAACAATGAAATCCGTTTTAGCCTGTTTAAAGGCACACTGTGCAGGTTTTTAGCTTAATATGCAAGTTTTTTTGCTTAATTTACCTTCATTTAACAGCTTCAGAGTCATTGGAATGGTTATATGACTTTTTTCGGGTTGAATGGTGGCCGCCTGTGAGCGGAAAAACCACCCTTGCAACTGTGGGCCGACGGCCTCAGTGTCAGGAAGTATAACGAGTGTAACGAATTGCTTTACTGCATTCAAATACACATACACGCCAGGCACCGGCTAGAAAAAGGTAGTGATGGAGTTTCTCAGACATTAGTCATGACAAAGCCAGCGAAAAAGAAGCAAAAACCGGGAAAACAGTAAGGAAATTGTCAATACTGCATAGTTTACCTTTAATGTCAGGCGTAAGTAACCCACCATTTCACAGCACAGCACTGACTAAACACATTATTGTTCACAAGCAAAATACACAGTGTATTATAAAAACAACTCTGTTTTACCTAGCAACACACACTGATGCTTTTGTGCTGCTGATGAGCCATTGTGGAAAGAACAGTGACCCTCATTGTCACATAAACTTAAGGCACCCAGCAGTACTTATAGATAACCCATTACCCTGATAGATGTCCTAACTGTCTATAAAGGCATCAATATGATTTATGAACATCAATAACTACCACCCAGTTCAGCATAATCACATATTCAAGCAATCAAATATTCATTTCATGTTATGGTACATTCACTTTTCAAATTAAGTAGACATGTCAATAGTGTATGATTGATCATGATGATAATGAGTATACACTCTATGGACAAAAGTATTGGGATGCCTGCCCAATACACCCACAGGAACATCAATGACATCCCATTCTAAACCCATGGGCATGGGCATCAGTATGGAATTGGGCCCCCCTTTGTAGCTAGCTTCCACCCAGCTGGGAAGTCTTTCCACAAGATGTTGGAGGGTCTGTGGGAATTTTGACCTCTTCATCCAGAAAAGCATTTGTGAGGCGAGGCACTGATGTTGGACGGGAAGGCCTGGCTTGCAAAGTCAGTTCTAGTTCATCCCAAAAGGTGTTTGATGGTTAATAGAATCCTGTTCTATGTGAGCCAGTCAAGTTCTTCCATATAGTCCTGTCCATATGGTGTATATTATACTATTCATCTTGTGTCTCTCTTATAGACCGTTTCAATCTGTAACTAGAGGGTCATTCCACGAGGGTCAGGGCCCACGCATTTAGGTCTCAAAAAATTCTGAAAAAATTACCAGGTGTACCTAGGTTACTTTCCAAGTACAGCCAGTTTTACGGGGGGAGGGGGGTGTCGATTTTGTTCGGCCTTTTTTTTTGTCAAAGTTCACAAGCCCATAGCGCAAGAACTAAACCATGTAGAAGGCTCCAATTTTGCATGCTGGTACATAAATAGGAATAGTATGTAGCAAAATCACCACATTTGGTCTGGATGATCCTGCATGGTCATAACTGTCCCTCAAAGTTGATCAAAATTTTATTGGAGTTTATGGCTGGGCTCTGTTTAGGCCTTCAGAGGACATATTTGTACTCAACATAGGCTCTTAATTCATTTTCCTTACTGATATAAGTAGAAACACTCTTGAAAAAAGCAATGAACAGAAAATAAATTCCTTCAGGGTCTGAATTTTGGTTCTCATTTTCAGAGCACCCAAACACCAATTTGACTCATCTTATGCAAATCTTTCTTTTTTATTTTCCACCCTGAACATGGGCAAAATGCACCATTCAGATCAATATGTTTTATATAGAGTTACCACAGTGCCACCTGTGGTTGAGAGTAACCTGTGGTAACTCTTTACAAAACATATTGATCTCAATGGTGCATTTTGCCCATGTTCAGGGTTTTTGAGACCTAAGTGTGTGGACCCTGGTTGAATTGACGTGGAACGACCCTAGAGAGTTCCCGGTTGAAACATTCAAAACCAACGCAGATACTATGAAATAATTCATCAGACTTTAGAGTAATGCTCTAGAAAACGTTGACTATGTATATACACACACACATATACATACATATACACATACACACCGGTACATGTGGTCTTTCTATATGAGTGTTTGTAGTGAGTGACTCACAGTAGTGGAGCGGTTGGGCCCCTGCCAGCAGCCTGTTCCGTGTTCGTACTTCATCACCATGTACTTACTGTCCACTGGACCGGCCCAGGAGCCCCACGACCTACAGGCAGAGGGAGCAAGGGAGGGAGAAACGACGAAAGATCAAAAACAGGATGCACTAAAGTCGTGAAGAATGAGTAGGACTTCATGCACAACAAGCAAGTATGGATGCACCGATTCTGGGTCGATACCGATGTACGGATACACACACACACACACACTCACACCAACCCCCCCCCCACCCACCCACCATCCATCCATCTACCTTTGAGCATAAGAAATTCCATTACTGACAAAATCCTTTTAGGAGTACATGACAAACTTGAACTTAAAAGGCAAATAGGAACTAGTTAAGTTGCATACTAGTTGCATAGACATTACAGACGTAGAGGTGATTGAGCTCTAGTCTTACCCAAGGTTGGTCTCAGATCCCCCGTATTTGGGTTTCTGTGAAACTCGGTTGAAGGGGCAGAGTCTGTAGATATATCTGAGAGAGAGAGAGAGAAGACAGCATATATATATATATTTTGCTTAGTCTTTATTTCTTTTCTCCCTTATTGAATTGAGCTACCTCTTTTACTGCCAACATTGTTGTGTGGCAATAAAATATATTTTATCTTAAACCTCCAAGCAATTAACATGAGGGTGTGTGTGTATGGAGAAAACTTACTCGCTAGTGGTCAAATCGTAGCACTGACTGTAGAGGTAAGTGAACTCCCCAGAGGTGCCAAAATCAAAGGACAGCTCCTTTTCGATGGACCTGTGAACACACACACACACACTTCATGAATCTAGTGCCCTTGTACCTCAACTAATACTAACAACAACCAGGTGGGTCATGGGCAGGGCTCTACACTAACATTTTTTTCCAGGAGCACTTGTGCGTCCAAGTTAAAAAACTTAGAAGCACAGACAAAAATTTGGGCGCACAGTCACTTCTGTACTTAACTTACACATAATCTAACATTACACTGCAGCTAACAGTTAAATGTGCCAGTGCACCAATTGCGAATATTAAGAATGACTGACAACATTTAGGCTACAGGAAACAGGATTTTAAAAATCAGTGCCTACTTTATTTTCAGTCTGTTCTATTTTCCTACATTTTGTTAATGTAAAATAATATAATACATTGCCATATTTGCATTTAGCCTGTATATTAAGTATACTGCCAAATGTAGGCTAATTTATTTATTTGTGAATCCATCTGTAGCTAATCCAAATATGCCCATGGTGACCTATCTGACTGCATATTGCCTAATACTACTACTAAAACAGTCTATTTTCTCTTCCACAAAACCCAACATAGCCTATCAAGGATATATATATTTTTTTTATCCTTTTTTTTAAATATCTGCATTGATGGGGGCAGTAGACAAACGTTAGGCCTACTTTCGTTTTGCACTTCAGCTTGTATTCGGTGTAAACAAACAAGCATGCGTGGAAGCCTGGAGTTGTCAGTAGCGTTCTACCTTTGAATAAAATGGGAGTATTACGGGAGGCTACTTTTGTGCCTGTTCGCTACAGCTATATTTTGCATATTGCAGCCAATACGTCAACTGGGATAAAAGGCATGTTCGGTTACCTTTTCTTCTCTCACTGCATTCTCAGAATCTCATCCTGTTCCTCCTATATCCAATGAATTCGGTGGATAGAAGAACTAATTTCTTCAATCTTTGCATCTTGGCTGGCTAGTCTACAGTAACTTTCCGCTTTTTCTGCGCGCTCTTGGATTTGATAGAAGTGACTATAGCGAGTCACACCGATAAATTGCTAACGTTGATGGGAGGTGTAGTTTTTATGCTGCATTCGCGACGTCATTCTATGGTTTGCACATGTTTCTCGATGTTGCGGTGTATTTTGTATACAAACATTGACATGGTTAGAAGTCATTCGCACCAGTGCGCCTAAATATTTTTTTGCACTCGCACGCCATCATTTTTACTCGCATGTGCGAGTGAAATGGGCGCACTGTAGAGCCCTGGTCAGTGGTCATGGTATCCATACAGATGACGATGCACAGCGTATCTGCACAGCGCTGTAAGTCAGTGTGTTTTGGATGACCATTTCAAAGCTGAATGAAGAAGCGTTCAGTTTAATGAAGACATTTTTGCCTTTGAAATTATTCATGGCTCAGTGTACTTGCTTTACACAGAGAGAAAGGGCTGTGAAGAAAATGAAGCTAGAATAACCTTTAGAGGGGAGTGCTTTGGCACTTACTTGATTTGATCGTCCACTTCTCGTAGAGCCCTTTCGGCCTCATCAAAGTCGTCGCGGGTTTTCTGAGCAGCTGCACAACAGGGGAGAGAGCAAAGGCTGAGAGCTGACCTCAGAGAGACACACAAGGCATGCTAATGGCCATACCTACACACACAAACCCTAAACCCAGAGACACGCGCACACACACACACAAAGACCCAGAGACACCCACACAGACCCAGAGACACACACACAGACAGACACACTATGAGCCGGCCATTATGGTACAGACAGATGACCTCAGTCTCTCTCACCATCGATGAGGGTTTGGGTCTCTGCGTCGTAGGGCGGCATGGCCTCCTCATCCTGCTCACTCTTTTCCGGGGTGTGCACAGAGGGTATGGGCTGCGAGAGAGGAAACAAACACACACACACACACACACACACACACACACACACACACACACACACACACACACAATTTACCTCGTCAGTTTATGTGGAATTTACATGCTGGAGAGATGCATATTATTTAGATCACGTATCCAGTAGCCTATACATAACTATGGCCTGTGAGGAAAGACCATGAACAGCAGATCACAAATGAGATCACAAAAGAGAGGGAACCGTTGCTGCACCTTGTCACTATCCTCTTCAGGGTAATCATCATCCTCATCGTCATCTTCGTTCTCCTCATCCTCGTCAACAGGCTCGTCGTCGTGGTACGGCTCATTGTCTGGGACAGGTGGACGGTTGTCCTCTACGGGGGGATCTACCGCAGCCGAGTCGGCCTGGGACTGAGATAGAGCCCGCAGAGGAGTGCGTCAGAGCAGGAGACGGGCTGCACACAACACACACACCCCAACACACTCCCACACAACACACCCCCTACAACCCACACCAGCAGTAACAGTGGCAGAGGTGGTCAATTTCACCTCCATTATTACAGCACAGGGTCCGTTTCCTACTAACACCTGTACTGCCAATGTGATCGCCTCCTGACTCCTGTTTATTACTACTAACACCTGTACTGCCAATGTGATCGCCTCCTGACTCCTGTTTATTACGAACACCTGACTTGGAACCAGAGCATCTTGCAACAAAGTAGTAACAAAGGTGAAATGAATTGTACTGACTGACGAGACAGAAGTATAGTTTAATCATGGAGAGGGAGTATGCAAAAACAATGCCTGGGATAAAGACGAGAGAGAGAGAGAGAGAGAGACAGAGAGAGAGAGAGAGAAAGAAAGAAAGAAAGAAAGAAAGACTTACCTCAGATATGTATTTGTCTTTTATGTTGTCCCATGCAGACTCAAATGATGAAGTGTCCACTTTGCCTGCCCCACCTAGTAGAGCCTGATGACACACACCCACATCACATCACACCCACATCGCACACACATCGCACACACATCGCACACACACACACATCACAAACACATCACACACACATCACAAGAGCGCTGACCAACTAGAACCTCTGACTACAGATGCATGAGGGGGTCACTTATCCAGGCCTTAAAAAGATCACAAAGCAGAAGAGACAGAAAAAAGACAGACAGAAGAAAGAAAGAAAGAAAGAAAGAAAGAAAAAAGGAAAGAAAGAATACCTGTGCTTCAGCTTCTGTCAGAGCTCCATCAGAGTCTGGGTCGAGCTCAGTGTGGGACTGCAACTCTACTACGGACACGCTACAACAAAGACACACACACACACCAAACCGCATTAATCACTGGCCAAGACACACAAAGCAATCTGTCACACACACACACTTACACACAGTTGGACTTACTAGCCATCTGCATCATCATCCAGTTCCAAAAATGCTTCCGCCATCTTGATTTTGTCCTTCTCGGCACGAATGATGGCCTTTTGGTCTGGAATGAAGAGATGGCGATTTTCACAAGGTCAATTCCATTTCCATTATACTTCTTATTATAACCGCCGCGCAGCGAATATAGGTTTAGTCAGATTTTTTTTTTTTTTTTTTCGCATGCCCAAATTTCCGTCAATGATTCCCGGGACACTGAAAGACCGGGGTACACAAAACTTGGTGGACATGTAACCCCACATGGATAGCATGGAACCATCGTTTTTCGTTTTGATCTGTAGCCCCCCCGCTGAATTGGACCCCCCGAAAGGAGGGTAGGGCAGACACAGTTTTCTGTGAATATCTCGAAAACCGTAGGGTTTAGGAGGACCATTTTTTTTTTGTATGTTGATCTCAAGGGGCCATGTCAACCCATTCCATAACCACTCATTTCATGTATAGCGCCACCTAGTTAAAAATTAAAAAGCAAAAAATGAGGTGTTTTCATCACAATATCTCTGGCTGACAAGGTCAAAACTGCACGAAATTAAAAGTGTAGGATCATTATGACACCCTCTGAATGCATGCCAAGTTTTGTGTACTTTCGTTCATGGGGGGCCTTACAATAAAATAATTTATGTGTACATTTAGTGACGTACACCAACAAGGATTCCCGGGACACTGAAAGATCGGGGTACACAAAACTTGGTGGGCATGTACCCCCACATGGATAGCATGGAACCGTCATTTTTCGTTTTGATCTGCAGCCCCCCCGCTGGACTGGACCCCCCGAAAGGAGGGTAGGGCAGACACAGTTCTCTGTGAATCTTTTATGGTATGTTGGTCTCAAGGGATTTGCACCCCCCCCCCCCCCGCCGGTAAAAAATGAAAATGCAATATTATTCTGCTTTAATCGCCCCTATCTTCAGTTCAGTTATCTTCAGTTGTCATTCAAAAGATGTTCAGAACTGCACCAAATTTTATGTGTATGATTGACCTGGCATTCTCTGGGGGTCTGGGGGTATGCCAAGTTTCGTAGAATTTCATCCATGGGGGGGGCTAAAAAAATTAGGTTATGTGTACATTTAGTGACTGTACACTCATTGGCCTGTAAATGGCGGTGCACACATATAAACATGCACACACACAGGCACCCACATACTATCGGTATTAGAACGGCCGATACATAATTACAAATTCAGTAGGATCAAAAGAAAGCCAAAATATTCATCATCATTATCATGGCTGCATTTTCAGTATTGGCGATAAGTAGTCGTTTGTCCACTAGATGGCGCATCGTTGCAGTGAGACGTAATTTTGTTGGAAGTTAAAAGTGGGTTGGAAAAACAATGGACACTTCCTACAAGGACTGTAATTTACCGCAGCGAACATCTAATAAGGACAGGACGATGTTCACATGAAGTGTAAGTGAGGATGAAGTGAGGATGTTTATCGGACATGCTTGGTTTTTACTGCAGGTACGTTAATCTTGTAATATCAATAAGGACCTAGGTAATGTTACCGTTAGCGTTGGTTGAGTGATGGAGGCCCATTTGATTGATTGCATTTGTAGAAAACTATAAATGCGGTTATACCAAGCAAATTGATAGCAGCACTGTTTGTATCTTTCGACTGTCATTTATTGCACGTGCTACAAAATCATTCTGTGCAATGGAAGATTTACCAACGTTACACCGGTCTGATACAGTTTTGCCTATACATGCGTGAGACTGAGACGCCTGTTTATTTTGTTTTAAGTGCGTGCAGGGTGTGAGAGGGGAATCGATGTGCTTTGATTCCAGCTTGGTAGTTGTAGTCTGTGAAATTAAAAAGCACGTGTGTGTGAAGTATCCAAACAATGACACCTTCATTTCATTATGGCTGCTTTAGCAACACACCTTAAGCTACTGTGTAGTGGGTCCTATTTAGAAGTGGCTACTTAATTCGCGCTTTCCTTGACTCATGGAGCTGCGTGAATGTTATTACAACTTTTCGCCACGATATGGCAGTTTAAGTCCGCTTGATACTGTAAGTCGTAAGCCATTGGTTTCCAAAGGAGATTTTATTTGTGTCGCCAGCATAGCCTATTGACAATTTATGTTGTAAATAGGCCTACCTTATAATCCTACCTGTAGCTTAGGGAAGCTAACAGCTTTCTATTAGGATCTAGTTTGTTAGTTACAGTTTTGTTATAACTCCCTAATGCATTTTTGCATTTAGAATAGCCAGAGCGTGTATATCTCAATCTGAAAATTAAACAATATTGGGTGCCTATGGACTAGGCTGGGTGAACCCAGCCTGATCTGCCCGCTATTTATTTTTTGATTTCTTAAAAGATTGAGCTTGGTCTGATGAAAGCCAGACTAGCCATGGACCTTAGTTACACAATGCAAGGGAACATGAATCAGCCTATATTTGCACGAACAATAACGGACAAAAGCTCTTCAACTTTGGCCCGTTAAAATGCGTATGAACAGTCTAGCGACGCATTTCATCAAGGCCCATTTGGACATGTCAGTTATTTGCACCACTGGTTAGATGTAAAACAGCATTTCGTTTCAGACTACTGTTACTTAATTTGTGCATTAACAATAACGTTTCAGACTACTGTTACTTAATTTGTGCATTGACAATAAAGTATTACATGAACTAAAGATGACTAAAATCTTATGTAGAAGAAGAAACATTCACAAAAAATCCATCCATCCAAAAATGACCTTTGTTTTTGATAGCTGTTGAAAACGGCATGGAACTGACAGAGATGTTTTTGTTTATAAATACATAAAAAATAAATAAATAAATAAATAAATAACATTATGCTGATACCTTTTGCTTTTCCCAAATACAATGTAGCCTACAGGTGTAAGTGACCTTTCATCAATCCAGTTGCAATGGATGAACTGTGATGACCTGCCCTACTTGTGATTGTTTAGAGAGAATTAATAACAATGGTACATCTTCTTTGGCTATTCTACAATCTATTCACCTTTTCAGCACCAGTAGGCTACTTTCTGTGCAGCCGCACACACACACTCAGGCATGCCAAACAAGCATACACAAAAGTTTCAAGAGTGGGGGATGGAGTAAAAGATGGAGACAAATTGAAGTGTGATTTATTTTCGCGAAATGGATGTACAGGACTGAGCGGCGGTCATATTTTGTACCGCTATGCGGTACATCTAGTTTAAGATATCACAACAACTAAAGCTTAGCCTAACTCTCAACATCTATAACTACTAGATATGTATCATTTTATGTTTCTTTCCAGTGAAATATGCCTTGATCACATGGTATAATTTATATTTCATTTAAAATAATATCTTGTAACCACATAGATGAAACTTTACACCACTCACACAATAACATTAGGCAGACGCAAGACATCAAACGTGCTAAGCCTACAAAACATTGTGGCCCATTCGGTTAACTACAAGGCTGCACTCACCTTCCCAGGCCTTGAGGTGGCGCTCTTTGGCTTCCTTCTCAGGCTGCTCCGCCACTTCCTTCACTGTTCTCAACGCCTCCACTTTCTCCTCCATGGTCCTCCGGTTGGTCTGCATCTCTGTCATCTTGCCCTATGCAGAGAGAAGAGCAGAGGACACATGTCAGCCTCCTATTTGCTGAGATACAGCCATCGGGCAGAGGATGAAACTGACATTCTTTCATGGATGGATAGATCTCACTCGGATTTCATGGATTTGATGACTAAAATGTTATCCCAAGAAATGTAATGGTATCTAAAGAACTCCTCTTAATAACAATAGTCCACAATGAGCTTGCATGATGACCAATATTTTGCACTAGATGCTTGTGGATGTTATATTTGTAGGTAATTGTTATTAGCCTCTTGCTTTTGGTGTGTGGGCATATCATAACATTGTTTAATTTTGAAAAAACTGCACACAACAGTTTGTACTGTTTTCAGGGCATTTGTCGAAAGGACAACAATATTCCAAGTAATGCATATCATTACACCAACAACACAATGTCAATGTCATGAACTTGTGCAATTCAGTGCCTAAGAAGTTTGATGTAATTGTATAAAAAATCTACTGTTTGAAAATTCACTTGAAAATGCATTTTATGTTTCCCATTCCAGTAAAATCAAGTGAGGGTATGTGGCAAAAATAAAACCCAACAGCATCCCCTTACGGTCTGTTCATGCACACAGTGTCTACCCAGTGAGTGACCACACCCTCCCTCTGCTGGATGCAGGCACTTCCTCACCTGTTTCTCCTCACGCTGTTTCTTGGCCTCGTTGATTAGCTGTTGTTTGAGAAGGAAGCCCTCTTTGGCGATCTCGGCCTGCTTCTGGAGAGTCTCCCTCTCCTGACGGCCCAGCTCTCTACAGGCAAACAGCACAACCCCTTAGGCTTCACACATATGACGTTGAGTGCTTAGTGTGTGTGTGTGTGTGTGGGGGGGGGGGGGGGGGGGTGTGCTCAAACAGGCTTAGTTTAGTGTTCATCTGCAGTCAAACTGGTCTTTGATCTCCTTGAGGGTTCCATGGGGGGCACCATGATGACCCAGAGTTGGAGGGCTGGTGCATCACCTAGGTTACCACAGTCACCCACCTCCCAGTCCTCCAAAAACGCTACAGGTGACTAGACAGCTGAGTCAGCTGGGCACCAGAAGGCTTGACCAGGATTTAAACCCGGGCCATTGTGAGCTGGCAGCCTCTGGGCTAATGACGCAAGCCACTCAGCACCTCCCCACTACATTTACATTGCAAATCACTAGAGGAGTTGCATGACTGATCGTAATTACAGCTGAAGATCATGAGTCCGTCACACATCTGCTCTGTATGTAATTGTAAATCCTACTCTACTCTAGAGCGGTCATTGTTCATACTAGAAATAAAGCCTCTAGCTTAATACATCTAGGTATTTAAAATATTGTTTGAAGGTCCAGAACTCAAACAGCATATTTAATCAACTAAAGTTGAGTATCTATTCACTCAAATGTATTGAAATGGAAGCTTATCCTGTCTGCTTGCCTGTTTCTGACCAAAATGTAGTGTTGCATACGTGGTGGTAGCTTTCTCTATGACCAGGTAAAAAAGAATATTCCAACATCGCACAGATGACCTTGTAAGCTTTTACAGTTTACCCTGTCTAAGAGCATCAAATGCTACTTTATGTCCCACAAGGTGATCTTATCAATATAACATTCAACGGTCCATGCTATGGCCTCACTTGGGGCCAGGAAGGAACCGAGGTGTGAGAACACTAACATTTGGGGGAACTGATATATCTGATAACCATCCCAGTCAAGGTGTTATCTACTCATTAACATTTAGAGTGTAGGAGGGACTTTTGAAACAGAATATATCCCAAGAGTTTGAGATACTCAATAGTCACTCTACAACATTGGCGCCCAGAAGTACGTCACATGTACTTCTGTGATTGCTTTTTATTGGAATAAAGATTGAAGCTTCATTAACCAAAGAAACATCCTTTTTTTCCCTTTGAACACCTTGTGTTTTTCTTACAACCTGAACACTGAGTCAACTAGCTCAAATCAAATAATCTAGTCAGAAACACTCACTCAGATGTAATGAATTAAAGCGCTTACCTGCAGGTGTTCTGACATGAGGCGCCACTGTTGTATTCGTCAGTTGTGTCACAGCAGTCTGTGGAAAAAACACATTTTAAGAAAGACTAAGGCAGGGAGAGATAGCTCAACTCATCTCTGCTGTAACATCCAGAGGAGAGCGGTATTTTGATTTTCCCCAAATGGCCTGGTTGTTTTGCTACATTGTTTCGAACATTGATCTAGCTTAATTCTGTCAATTAAACATCTCATGCGGGCTGTCTAAGTTTACTTAGCTATATTGTAATGAATGATCCATTACCTTGGATATCATGGGGGATTTTTTGTTTGTTTGTTTGATTTATGTATATTTTTATGTAATGTACTATTCAATTGTGAGAGACCCAGTATCTCAGCCAACCCCATTTGAATTTCAGGCAACCCCACATAAGGTCCTGACCCCAAGGTTGGGAAACGATGGATTAAGGTGACATACATATATGCATTTGCATCAGGTGAATACATAAATGTATCAAATAAACAGTCAAAACAAACAGGGTTTTTAATGGGGACAAGTAAAAAAACCTTATTTTATCTACACTTAAACATTTCATGCGTGTCAGGATCAGAGTTTGGGACAAGTGCAACAACATCTCCTTACCACATATGCCATCATTAATACGAGATGATGGGATGAAAGTGGGTTTGTATCCTGCATTGGTGCAATGAAAACTACCATTGGGACAGGCAGCCGTGCCTATGGGAACAAACACACATATTTATTGAATTGAATTATTGAATTGATATTGAATCAGTGATAGTGGGCTCATGGTGTAAGCCTATGGTATGAAATATATTCTTCTGTTCTGTGCATTCCTATTTGTGTGCCACATACCTGGTTCATCCGATCCATCCTTGCAGTCACAGTAGTCGTCATTTACACGGTCGAATGGAATGGTTCGAGACCCATCCAGACAGGTGAATGGCTTGTTCTCCTCATAGAACTGCCGCTCTGTTAGAGGTAAGACCAAGACAGAAAAATACATGGAGGATACATGGGTGAACGTTGCTAGGTATTTATTTCGCTTGGTATTCTATAAATTCAACAGGAGGTCCAGTGAGTCACCATTAACTTACTAGACAGAGGAACTCCACGAGGCCGCTGAACTTCAACAGCATTAGCAAAGCTAACACAGAGACTTATGGCCAACAGTAGATACGCACAGGACATGATGCAGAGGGGATGCGAGACAAGACACTTGTTATTCACACCTAAAAATGAAAAAAATATTGATGTCAGGACGAACATCGAGCTGGCAATCATATCAGGAATTGTAATCATGAATAGCTGAGGGTAGCTCACAACAACAGTTTGCTAAATTGCATATTCCCATCAACCCTACATTTTCTACGCTAGGTTTTAAAACGTTTTGACCGTTTTAGGCCCCTAAACTAAAGGAAACTTCTAAACGGAAGTTTGAGTATTGCCTTATTTAATGCAGCTATCAACCAATGCTAGTTAACGTTACTTCAGCGATATAAGAGAGGTTTTGGTTAGCTTTCTGGCTAAAGCCATATCAGACAGCAAGGTTAACTTAGACCTGTTTACTGTCTAGCACTATGGGTTAAACAACCACGAGCTAACGCATGCTAATTCGAACAGTCTCTTTATTAAACGAGATGGCATCATTCCGATTCCACAGTCGGGTTAACTTTCTGAAAAACATTTCTCTCACCGTTTGTAGTAGTACGTTTGCGTATCTTACAATATAGCCCAAAAACCGTGCATTCAAGGAAACTGACATATAATTTAACCAGTTCTAGTAAATCAGCTAATTCTTCATTACCTACTTCCGTAGCCGTTGCAGGGGAGGCGTCCAGCGTTTACAGACGCATAGTGTTGTTCTGATTTGATTGGTTTACAGCGAGGCCATTTTCTTCAATGCCTTGTGGGAAATGGTGGCTGGCACACCTGTTGGAAAATAATGAACACTAGGTAGACACTAGACTCTCTCGCACTAGACACCAGACCCCGTAATTTTGATCAATCGGTAACATTCAAGGGGAATAAGTTTCATAGTAATTTTTGACATACCACCCTAGAATGAGAAAATATGCGATAGCACTGCATTTGGGTTAGCTTTTTGTGTTTTTATCAGCCTGTTTATGTCCATTGTATGTCTACGGGGGATATCTTACAGGTGAATAGGCTATTAACTAATAGATAGCCCCACAGAACTTGCACAGCTGATCTACATTGTCAATAATTTCTTGTATTGCTTTTATCTGAAATTGTATGTATAGGCCTAAATATGTAAATGAGCCATTTTCTACTGAAATGCAATACTTTGCATACATTTTAAGTAGGCCTAGGCTACAGAAACCTTAACACTGGATAAAGTCAGGTAAAAAAATCTTTTTTTTTGGACAGCCATTAAAAAACATATTTTCACAAACACATTTTCTCAACTCTCAACCAGAAATCTCTACTTCAATTACAAACACTAACGTTTCCAGTTATTCCGTTTCAGTTATTACTCCTACATTTCTATCAAAGAGTATCTTTGTTTCTATGCAACTTCACGAAAACATGCGTGCGCAACTAAGAGGCAGAAAGCAGCATAGAACAGCATAGCAATGCTCTCCATGAAAAGAATAAAATGATTTTTTGTGCTGAAAACTGCACCAATTCGAAATAACGACAGTTAGAGAATGTTAAATATAGCCTATAATGGAATGCATATCTTAGCCAAAAATGACAAAATACGATGTTATATTAATAATGCAAATGAACGGCAAACTTTGAAATATAGTCTGAAATGAGATGTTATTATCATTGAGACAACAGGGGTAGCCTATACAAAAAAATCCGATTGTAGCTTAGGGCTACCTCAGCCGACTCGTTGTGGACGGCCACCAAGCCTTTTCTGCCCCACGGCTGCGCGCGCATCTAGTTTTGTTGTAAACGGGAAACCCATGTATGCTGGAGGATTTTTTATAGAGGAGGTTGTTCATATATTTTTTGTAACTTATAGTATGGACAGTAAATAAAAGTTCTGGAAACATATAGGCCTAGGCTGCATGGGTTTTAAGCATTGCATTTCACTCTAATATGTCACCAAAATGAAAAAGAAAAAAAAGAATTTGAACCTGACTTTGATCTAGTGTTAAGATTTCTGTACTTGAAATGTATGCAAATTAGCTCATTAGGCTAGAAAACTACTCATTTGCATATTCACACATCATATTTCAGAAAACTTCCAATTGGGCCTGCAAAAAAAATATCCCCAAGCATAGGCCTAGCCTCTCTCTCTCTCTCACTCACACACACACACACGCAAAACCTGCTGCTTTGCACTGTTCAGGATACCAAATTGAACCACATTTATTTCAATTAGCCCATTTAATAGCCTATTTTAGAAAGAACCCTTGTTTAAAGATGATAACAGAGCTGCCTTAAACCTTACACAAGGTAGGCCTAAGTTCAATAGTTGCAGGCTATTTTACATCATGTAAGAATGACAATTTAAATTGCTATTATAAACTGTCTTGAGATTTAGTCACACTGTAAATATGTGCATCAGCCCTATTGCCAAAAAAAACAAAACAGGAAATGACATATGCTACTTGCTATCCAGTTCCATGAAGAAAAACTGTGCCCTTGTGTTTCAAAAACAAATGTTCAGAAACCATTATTGGCACAATTGTTGCCCCATGGAAAAAGCACAAAGCACCAGTGAATACTGAAGAGCCATCATTCCGAAAACCGCCTAACATGCAAAATGCAAAATTGGCTTGACAGATAATTATATAGCAAGTTGCTTCATTAAACTGTGAGAAAGCTAATATTGTCTCATGTCATGTCCTACTCCTTCTTTAAACAATCATGCATCACAAACATTTTGTTGTCCTCATGCAAAAGTAATCTGTAGCTCTCAAAAATGTACAAATAACGGCAATATATTTTTTTATTCAAAAAATCCTCCTTTATTTGTAGGTTTGACACACTTTACAGTACTGAACAGTAAAATAAAAGAAAAATATACTGATGTGTGTGTATATATATATATATATATATATATATATATATATATATATATATATATATATATATATATATATATATATATAGCAGTTTGCTTATTAAATGCATTTTATTCACAAAATGACACCTCAGTTCTCTCAAAAGAAAACCTCTCATAAAAATAATATAATATAAAATAACTTGAACACATTTACGCATTACAGCAATATTTTTTTACAAATATTACAATCATTTTATGGTCTTTTCCATTTTTATTATTTTCATAATGTGTGAACAAGAAACACATCGGTTTAAGCCCAGAGAATTGTTCTAAAAAGGAATAAAGTGTAAAGAAAATCTAACTCAACAAAAAAGGGGGAAAACACACCTTGAATCCCTCCTATTTATGCATACTCTAATCTGTCTTGAAACACAATCTTACGGGAGACATCACAATCATACATTTCTTCCCCACATCAAAGTAGTCATCTATTCCTCCCAGAGT
Source organism: Alosa sapidissima (assembly GCF_018492685.1). NCBI lineage: Eukaryota > Metazoa > Chordata > Actinopteri > Clupeiformes > Clupeidae > Alosa > Alosa sapidissima. Next base: position 4,269,524 of record NC_055959.1, on the reverse strand, counting down.
AAGGGTGCAATGTACAGATTTGAAACCAGGCTCTGTGGTTCCTGCTAGCACGCTCAGTTTCTCCCTTGTGCAATAGTGATGCTTACACACACACACACACATACACGCGCTCTCTCTTATATATGCACATGCACGCATGGACGAATGCACTCACACAAACCCCAATCAAACTTTCCCCACAAAGTCTACCGCACGACCAATCAAAAATTAAAGTGCGCATACAGAAATATTTGTTATTTAAACAATGATTTGACCATCTCAATTCATACAATTCAAATATATAGTACATAAATAAAGATAGCAAGAACTTCAGTAGAGTACTAGGAGAGAGAGAGAGAGAGAGAGAGAGAGAGAGAGAGATAGAGAGAGTGAGGATGAGGAGGATGATTTTGTAATTTGGAACTACATCTCAGTACAACTAAAATGAGGCTGATTGGTTCCTCAGGAGATTTCAAATTTACAATCCAACATTACAATATATACAAAACAAGCAGTGATAATGCTAATATTTATATTATACTGTATGTTGTTATAATTATTCAATTTCAAAACCATCAACCAGAATCATACAAAAATAAAAACTGTACACAAACTGTTCAAAGAAAACACTTGTGGTATTTAGTGTGTTTATATTCAAAAAAGAATGGCAGCAAGTTAATTAATTGAATAATTTCTTATTAAGAAACGATTGCTACAGTATCGTGTTAAAATGGCAAATAGCATACTTCTTTGCTTTTAAGAGCACACAACAAGAACAAAAAGCCACACGACAAAGAAACCGTCTCTAAGGTATGACACGCATATGACAATGTCCCTTATCGACACAAGCAGTGACCTCTAGCGCTCGTGTAACAGCACAGTTGCCATTGAGACCCTCTGATTTTAAACAGCACCTCAAACTTCCGTTCCTCATTTCAAACGTCGGATCTCATGTTTCTCATGCCAAGTGATGTGGGACTCTTTGTGTCTTAGATTGCTTTGAAGACGCGCAAGCTTTGTCCACACTGAGACGTCCAGTCACGGTGAAGGTAAGACACCTCCCAACGCACACGTGCCTCTTGCCCATTTCTTTAAGTGCTTTCTCACAGTTTTTATCAAAGGGTATGCTCGCACAAGACAAAACAGCTAGAACCCTGGGCCTCAAACATCCAATTGCACATCAACAGTTATTCTAATTCCATTGTCAGTCCACAAGTTTAAGAGATTTTTTAGGCAACACTATTCAACTCAACACAGTCCATTTATGCAGATTTTACCTCAGCTACGTCACTGTACCAGAGAGATCAAACTCCAACCACATCTGCAAACACTTCCATATGCTAATGAAAGTACAATGTAAACAGACACTTATAGACAGTGAGGCATACAGACGTGACCTACAGTAAGTATACTGGGATAGAGTATCTTAGAAATCTACATAGTGGCAGGCAGGAACCCTGCTATTGACATTAAGGCAAAATAAGCATCAAACGGAACAATGGTGGTGAGTGGCTTCCCTATATATCCCTCATAACTTATTCAAATTGTCTCTATACTCAGTCAGCTCTCTCTCTTTCTCTATTTCTCTCTTTTGTTGTCTTTCGCTGACCATATGGAAAGCTCCTCTGCTTGATCTGGCTTCCAACCAGTCCGTTTGGCAAGACATGACTGAGAACGTTTGGGCAAGACCGAGCGTTACATACAGTATGTGATGGGTGGTTTGCGGGTGAGAGGCGGGGTGTGAAACTGTGCTGCTCTTGACATTACTCTGTTGCTTCCGCATTATTTGGCAGGACTACAATATTGTAAGTAGAATTTAGGCGAAACATATGTTAAAAAGCATCACATGGCTTATCCTCAGAAAGTGACTATCATTTTTTATATGACACACACACACACACACAACAAAATTAAATTCTCCTTGATGCTAATGATGGTGATGAGGAACACAAAAGCAGTAAAAGGAAGACTTACAACATTCAAAAAATGCCAATGTCAATGTTTGACAAACAAAAATCTGAGATCAGTTAATATTGTATTATTATTATTTTCTTCCTTTAAAGCAAGTGACAATCAAAAAATGAAGACAAAAGCTGACACTCCTGTCCCACGATGCATTGCTTCGTGACAGCTCCAGTTTGGGGAGCTGCTGGTTCAGAAAGGCACGCAGCCATCTTGCTCCGGTAGCACTCCTGGTAAAGGGTAGACAGGAAGGGAATGGCAGTCCAGTCTCTGAGACCGAGATCCCCCCTGACGACAACGACAACAACAACAACAACATCCTGTCCTCGTCGCCTTGCGCGACCTGCTAGCTCGCTCACAGGAACCAGCGTCCTGACGGATTCTTTCCGACAGAAATGGAAAAATAAGTCCCTCAGGGTCGTTTATCATAGGTAGTTCTGAGGAGGACAGAGTTCTACTGTAAAATGTTGACAAACACAGACTTGATACTCACCATTTAGTTATTCCATATAGAGATGGCTTATTCCAAAAAGATACACCTTCAGTCTAAATCCCCATTACAGCTCATCACACACACATACATATATGCGTGCATATATTCTTATGCATGTTGTGATATTTGATATTTATCTTACTAGGTGTCTGGCTGTGTGTGTGTGTGTGTGTGTGTGTGTGTGTGTGTGATGGATCCAGGGTGCTACACTATCTCCAATAGCCCTACAACAAATGGCTCCCTAAGTTCCTCTCTCTCCACTCTAAATCTCAAACCCATGTTTGACAACACTCCCAGTTTTCCCCTTCAGTTCTACAGTGGCTGTGTTATTTACGCATCAATCTGTATTGTTTGTGTTCCCTTTTTCAAAAAATAACATTGAATGTCTTATTGAGTTGTTACGTAAGTCCTACTTGTCTCTGGCTCGGCCACACATTGCCAGCAGGTGCCTCAGAAATGGGGGGGGGGGGGGGGGTTAGGGGAGGGGTACTGAACAAGAATATTCCCATAGGATGTCCGATATCCCACAATCCCCGGCGGCGGCGCGCTGGGGACTGGGCGGAACTCATGTGTCGTCGGCGGGCGAGGACGACTCCTCTGCCGCCTCGTCATCCTCGGGCGGCTCCACGGGGCTGCCCTCATCCTCCTCCACCACCACCGACTGGACCTGCAGCCGTCGCCGGCCAGGTTGACCGACACGCTCCCCCCGTGCACCCTCCTCTTCCTCCTCCTCTTCCTCACCCTCCTCCATCTTCTCCTCCTCCTCCACACCCTTTCTCCCTCCTTTCTCCTCTCCTTCCTCCTCCTCCTCCTCCTCTTCTTCCTCCCTGTAGCAGCAGGCCTCTCTGCGGTCCACGTGGTTCTGGCTGGGCTCGTCTCCCTGCTCCGCCTCCTGCTCACCTGCCTCCATCCCACCTCCACCGCCGCCCTCGCTGGAGTCCTCCAGCGTCAGCTCGAACTGGAACTTGTCCACGCAGGCGTCCAGCTGGTTGTGCGGGTGGTCGGCCGGCGGTGACGGGCTCTGGGGGATGGTGCTCTGGTACCAGTCCCTGTTGTCCTCCAGTGTGTCCAGCATGTCCTGGGCATCTGGGTGCACCAGGTCACCCCACGTCTCCCACAGGGGGTGGACGATGTAGTCGATGAAGCCCACCTGCAGAGATTAGATATGTTACAAATAACATTGGGAGTGTGTCTGTGTGTGTGTGTGTGTGTGTGTGTGTGTGTGTGTGTGTGTGTGTGTGTGTGTGTGTGTGTGTGTGTGTGAGAGAGAATGCGCATCTATGAGGACATCTAAGTGTTAATGTGTGTCTGTGTGAAAGTTTCTGTGATTCTGTGTGTGTGTGTGTGTGTGTGTGTGAGTGTACCTGACTCTTCTCCACTGAGGCGGTGTGTTTGTCACACATTGGGCTGATCTCCATGCCCCTCTCTCGCTCCTTGTCCCCCTGCCTGAAGAACTCCTCCATGATGCGCTCTGTCCACTGGCGGTACACAGCCAGAGGCTTGGTGGGGTTACTCAGGTCAGCGCAGTGCACCATGTTCCTCAACACCTAAGAATGTACACACATTAAGACAAACAGACCACACACATACACACACACACACACACATTGACCTTGATATACTGTATGAGAAATTACTCAGGTAATTTTGTAAACAACGGCTAACTTCAGTTACTTTTGTTGTCAAAAAATTACAAATGCTTGAAATGATCAAGGAAACATGTAATGTGAAAAGCAGCATGAAGTATAAAGAGTGTTTTCTTGTAGGGTATTTCCACAATATTTGCTCTTCTTTTTTTCCTGTTTTAGCCCAGGTGTATTTGTTTATATATTTCAATTCCAAAGCATTTCAAATGATTCCATTTGTTTATATTTCACATCAAAGGGTGCCTTAGATGCCTGTGCCTACCTGGATGCGATCAGTGTAGTGGTCCAGCAGCAGCACTCCAGAGCTTGTCACTTTCTTTGTCTCCACCATCGTCTTCAAGTCGGCCAACAAGCTCATGTGTTTGGACATGTCCGTCGCCAACACCTTCACAAAAAAAGATAACGTAACGTTACCTCAGACGACCGTTCCCTCACATTAGGCAGCTTATACTAGTGACAACAACTGTTGGTAAGCAAAGTCTTATGCTAGTGTTTAATACATGGGAGAAATGAGAGGGGTTCCTGTAGCTCAACCAGTAGAGCAAGGTGTGAACAACACCAAGGTCACGGGGTCAGTAACCAGGAAATCCACACATACTGATGGTGGACAATGTACAGTATAGCTCTTTTGGATATTGGACATATTTGGACATTGATTTGGACACTGTACTATCTGGAAGAAGGGTCAAAATGCCCTTAATAATAGCAATATCTGGGTGTAATACAATGTTCGAGGGTGTTGAGGGTCTCACCATGTCAATGACGAGCTTGCGGAGGCTCTGCCGTTGCCTCTTGCTCAGACTCTGGAAGATGTCGCAGTTCTCCTCGTGTAGGAGCTTGAAGCCCACGGCCAGGTGATGGTTCTCCAGGACTGACTCATCGTTGTACATCAGCGCCAGCTCTGAGTCTGGAACAGAGCGGAACCAGGTCAGAAACGCAGAACTAATGTTAACATGTGTGAGTCTCAAGCGGTGATTGTTACTACTGCATGGCTACTATCATTAACACAGTTTTGATGGTAATCATCGTCATGTGTTTTTGTTAAAGCAACACCAAAGAGTTTTTTGTACCTTAAAATAATGTTTCCAAAATTGTTTCCATGGTTCATCAACTCGTAACAGGGTGAACGGCACTTCTGCATTCGCTTCGCGGCCCTCTATCGGCTATAACCGCACTATGTAAGTTTGCCAGATCGGGTAGCGGGCTTGTAGTTCGATGGAATGAGACATAAGAAACTACACATTTGACTTACATGATGTCGCAATACATAATACTTTCATAAAATCATGCAACATATTCTACCTTGTCTATGGACATCGTTATTTGCAAAGCTGTTGCTGGATAAACAAATAGCGTGCGTGCAACAGAAGAAAAGTTCTTTGGTGTTGCTTTAAACTGTTTAACCAGAGTACAAAGTTGGAGTGTCAGCCTTAGTGGTATTAACGAGAAACTGGTTGTGTGTGTGCAGGTCTTTGTGTGGGTGTCTTGGGCGTGGAGGGGAAATGTGTGCAAGAACAATACTTACCGGTATTGATAAGGACCTGGTTGTGTGTTGGTGTCTTGGGCCTGGGGGGGGGGGGGGGGGGGGGATGTGTAAGAACGACACTTACTAGTATTAATGAGGAACTGGTTGGAGACTCCAGGATGGTCCACATCATGAATGGCAGCAGCGAACAACGCTGCCAGAATTTCAAGGTCAGTGAACACAGCCTAATGGAAGAGTCAACATTCAGTTGTTTTCATAGAGTGACGGGTATACAGTATCTCACAAAATTGAGTACACCCCTCACATTTTTGTAAATATTTTGTTATATCTTTTCATGGGTCAACTCATGAAGAAATTCCACTTTGCTACAATGTAAAGTAGTCAGTGTACAGTTTATATAACAGTGTAAATTTACTATCCCCTCAAAATAACTCTCTCGCGTGTGTTACATTTGGTGTTATCGCTCCCACACTCTCTCATACTGGTCACTGAAACTTCCTGAGTATCTGAAAAAAAATAATTGTTGCTCTACATAAAGATGGCCTAGGCTATAAAAAGATTGCCAACACCCTTAAACTGAGCTGCAGCATGGCGGCCAAGACCATACAGCGGTTTAACAGGACAGGTTCCACTCAGAACAGGCCTCGCCATGGTCAACCAAAGTTGAGTGCACATGCTCAGCGTCATATCCAGAGGTTGTCTTTGCCAAATAGGCGTATCAGTGCTGCTGGCATTGCTGCAGAGGTTGAAGGGGTGGGGGGGGTCAGCCTGTGAGTGCTCAGACCATACGCCGCACGCAGCATCAAATTGGTCTGCATGACTGTTGTCCCAATCGTCTTGAACAAATCCCGCTCCTTTAGCACAACCAACAAGAACAAGGTCAGTGGTCCGGTCCCACTTTGTACCTAATGCTTAAATGACAGATATGTTATATAGGAAGGTCAGGTAAAGGGCCATCTGCTATAATGGGCCAGACAAGGTTGGAGATATTGGAATTTTCATGCCAAAAAGTGGCCCGATTTATCTGACTTCACTCATCACTCAACATGAGAGGTAATTTATTTACTGATTTACAAACCAAGTTTGGGACATCTGACCTGTTACAGGTTTAGGTATTACCTAGATTTTCAGGACCCTGGTCAGCAACCTTACCAAATATCCTGCCCATACTCTGCCCATACCAGATAGTACAGAAGGAAGCCTCTTCTAAAGATGATGCACAAGAAAGCCCACAAACAGTTTGCTGAAGACAATCAGACTAAGGACATGGATTACTGGATGCCCTGTGGTCTGATAAGACCAAAATAAACGTATATGGTGTCAAGCGTATGTGGCAGCATCCAGCTGAGGAGTACAAAGACAAGTGTGTCTTGCCTACAGTCAAGCATGGTGTTGGGAGTGTCATGGTCTGGGGCTGCATGACTGCTGCCGGCACTGGGGAGCTACAGTTCATTGAGGGAACCATGAATGCCAACATGTACTGTGACATACTGAAGCAGAGCATGATGCCCTCTCCTTGGAAACTGGTCCGCAGGGCAGTATACCAACATGATAACAACCCCAAACACACCTCCAAGACGACCACTGCCTTGCTAAAGAAGATGAGGGTAAAGGTGATGGACTGGCTAAATGTCTCCAGACCTAAAGCCTATTGTGCATCTGTGGGGCATCCTCAAACGGAAGGTGGAGGAACGCAAGGTCTCGAACATCCACCAGCTCCGTGATGTCATCATGGAGGAGTGGAAGAGGATTCCAGTGGCAACCTGTGAAGCTCTGGTGAACTCCTTGCCCAAGAGAGTTAAGGCAGTGCTGGAAAATAATGGGGGCCACACAAAATATTGACACTTTGGGCACAATTTGGACATTTTCACTTAGGTGTCTACTCATTTTTGTTGCCAGTGGTTTATACATTAATGGCTGTGTGTCGAGTTATTTTGAGGGGACAGCAAATTTACATTGTTATACAAGCTGTACACTCACTACTTTACATTGTATCAAAGTGTCATTTCTTCAGTGTTGTCCCGTGAAATGAGATAATAAAATATTTGCAGAAATGTGAGGGGTGTACTCACTTTTGTGAGATACTGTATATTCAATAATCAGTTGAAACCTGCATTGTGTTCATAACATGCAGGACTGCTGTGTACACCCTGTGTGAGACTCCGTCTGACTAGTTTTGCATAGTCAGACATATAAAGACATAAAGATATGTACATCTGCAGAGAACCGTGGTGAAATGTGGCCTAAATACTCACAAAAAGTTAGGGATATCTGGCTTTTGGGTGAAATTTAATGTTTGTAAACATTGAACTGTTTTACATGCGCATTCAAAATTTTAGAGGTCGTCACATTAAGGAGCTGGGCTAGCATGTAGTAGCCTGAAAAGTTGTGGGTTCAATTCCCGACTTCCACCGTTGTGCCCTTGTGCAAGGCACTTAACCCCGAGTTGTTCTAGGGACAGTGGCCCTTGTAATATAAATGACATATGTAAGTCGCTTTGGATAGAAGCATCTGCTCAATGTAAATGTAAATGATTTACCTCTAAGGTCCATCCCTATCTGCCTGCTGTGTAGTTTTAGCCTCCTTGCCCTCTTTTGATTCCTCCATTCAGGAGTGGGTTGGATTGGTTTAGAAGGTTCAAATGTCATTAACACTGTAAACATTTACATTCATACACTACCCACAAAAAGTTAGGGATATTCGGCTTTCGGGTGAAATTTCAGGATGAGCCTAAAATCCACTATAACCTTTACAGGTGAACTTAACCACTACTACCACCAACCCAAATCCATGGGTATAGGCTTGTATGCATTTGTATTCTATATCTTTCAAGGTCACTATTTCAGTGGGATGCCTCCAGATTCTAAGCAATCATCACAAATATCCAAACATGTGGACTTGCTGAGAGAGATCCTGGGAGGCGAGACTCACGTCCAGGGCAGGGGTGGAGAGCAGCACATGTGTGGACTGCGTGACATCGGCGGCATGCAGGCTGTTGTGGTAGGCCACGTTGGCATGGTAGTGGTCCTCCAGGGTCATCACGTAGGTCACAAACGTGTCCATGGGGATCCGAAACGTCTTGAACAAATCCCGCTCCTTTAGCACAACCAACAAGAACAAGGTCAGTGGTCCGGTCCCACTTTGTACCTAATGCTTAAATGACAGATATGTTATATAGGAAGGTCAGGTAAAGGGCCATCTGCTATAATGGGCCAGACAAGGTTGGAGGTATTGGAATTTTCATGCCAAAAAGTGGCCCAATTTATCTGACTTCACTTATTACTCAACATGAGAGGTAATTTATTTACTGATTTACAAACCAAGTTTGGGACATCTGACCTGTTACAGGTTTAGGTATTACCTAGATTTTCAGGACCCTGGTCAGCAACCTTACCAAATATCCTGCCCATACTCTATATAAATCATAAAGGAAGGCATGCTCAAGAAAATATGTGTACTGTAATAAGTCCTGTGAACACTGGAAGGTGCCAACTAAACATGACAAAGTCTCACACAAATAATGCATATGTTTGGTTATTGGAAGGATGAAAAAGGGCATTCTATGGTGAAATGAAAACGACTATGACATACTGCTGCCTCTGCTGCCTCCTTCACTTTGTGTTGCATAGACAATCAGACCAGATGTGTGTTCCGGCATGACACTAAACGAGAACCATGAAAGTGCATTAGGTTAGAGATGGGCGCCTGGTACACACCTGGAAAATGGCGTACAGGATGCAACTGAGTGGTCTGTTGTTGGAGTACTCCGCCACATGGAAGATATTAAGGCCCCACTTGTTCAAGTCATCCAGCTCCTGTGTAGCACAGCACACATGCATTATTCAAACTGCAAAACATGCTCTTGGCTACTTTACTTTCACCCATGCCAGCTCAGCTTGTATGCATATACGCATGCACACATTTAATTGTGATCTGTGTAGGTACATGGACGTGTGTGTGTGGTGTGTTTTATAAAAAGCTTTTGTGTTTTCTCGTACAGGTACATATCTGTGTGTGCAGGGGTGTGTGAGTGTGCAGGTAAGTGTGTGTGTGTGTGTGTGTGTGTGTGTGTGTGTGTGTGTGTGTGTGTGTGTGTGTGTTTATCAAAAGCTTTGTGTTTTCTTGTACAGGCACACATCTGTGTATGCAGGGGTGTGTGAGTGTGCAGGTAAGTGCCTGTGTGTGTGTGTGTGTGTGTGTGTGTGTTTGTGTGTTTTATCAAAAACTTTTGTGTTGTATTGTACAGGTACATATCTGTGTGTGCAAGTGTGTGTGAGTGTGTAGGTAAGTGTGTGTGTGTGTGTGTGTGTGTGTGTGTGTGTGTATGTATGTGTGTACCCTGGCCAGTGACTCCTCGTGCTCAGTCTTGACTCCGAAGCGGGGCATGGTGGCGTCGGTCAGGCTGGAGCTGGTCAGGCTGGTGCTGTGTGTGAGCTTCTTCACACCACTGATGCGGCACATGGGCTTCTCCCGCTCCGACAAGGTGGGCGATGGGATCTCCACATCATTCTGTTTGTCTGTGGGGTCACACACACACACACGCAGATGCACAAACCAACACATACATACACACAGAGGCACAGAAAAACACACACAAATGCACACAAACACACACACACACACACACAAATGCACACAAACACACACACACACACACACACACACACACACACACAGAGGCACAGGAGCCAAGGTCAACAGAGACATGAGGAGACAGCTGTGGCTATGTGATGGTGTCTGAGTGACCGCTGATGTCCTGCCATGCAGACGGAGGTCAGGGGAGTAGACTCACCCAGGAAAGTGGTGGAGATGTACTCAGACACCTGGTTCCCAGAGCGACTCATCTCCGACAGGTGGGAGAGCTCCCTATTTAACATCCTCTTAAACTGGGCAGGAGACACACAAGAGAGAGACAGACAGACAGACAGACACAGAGACATGTGCATCGTGTTACTATGGATGGTCTTCAGGCTTTTGTATCTTTTGTGTTGAATGACATCATAAAATGTCCCTTACATACTCTGTAGACATTGTATAGCTTGAACTAATCATGAGGTTTATTTCACTGGTTGTGTAGTATTGTGTTATATTGCTGTGAAGCCGTGCATGTGTAGTATTGTGTTATATTGCTGTGAAGCCGTGCATGTGTAGTATTGTGTTATATTGCTGTGAAGCCGTGCATGTGTAGTATTGTGTTATATTGCTGTGAAGCCGTGCATGTGGCTGCAGATAAATCATTACAATGCAAGACAGAAACGGAAGAATAATTTGAAAGAAATTATCATCCCTGTCTGCTAATAGATATTCAGATTTCCCTCCACACACACACACACACACACACACACACACACACACACACACACACACACACAATTTCAATGAACTGTGGTCCCTGCATCAAAACACAAGCATCAACACACACACTCTTCCAAAAACACATGCAGACACAGGCAGTATACACTCAGAGCATTCTGGCCAATTCATCTGTCCTACTGACTGATCCTTCACACATTATCATCTCCATGGTAACAGTGAGGTTTCCCTAGCAACTGCCTCCTCCCAGTCCTCCCTGCAGCATGACGGGAGAGAGAGGTGACTGGCTGGGTGACACTCAGCCCGGAGTAAGCAGGTGTCTGCCATCGACCTTTCCCAAGGTCAACCCTCTCTCAGTCCATCCATCCATCCATCCATCCATCCTTCTTTCCCTTGTCTCTGTCCCTTCTCTCTCTCTCTCGTCATTTCATCTGTAATCCATCTCTGTCTTGTGTCCGTCCTCCCTTCTCGTCTTTCTTTCTCTCCTTGTTTCTGTCTCTCTGTCTCTCTCTCTTTCTCTCTCACCCTCTCCACATCCTTTTTTTACCCCCCCCCCCCCCCTATCATTCCTTGGCCTCCTAAATAATCTGTCATTTCCCCCCTTCGTTGTTCTCTCCTCCTCTCGGAAGCACGACCATGCATACAGTAAGTTGCACAATCAAGCATGAAGCCACGATTTGTTGGCAGAACTGGTGACAAAGTCAGAGCCATCAGGACATTCATATTTCATCTGCACGCCCCTAAATATAGAGGACAGCATGGCGGTTGCCTGGAAACATGGCGTCCAAGTAAACACGGAGCAGGACCGTGCCAATTGTTGGTCCACAACTAATGTGAGCAACAGTCAGACGGTAGTGGTAGTGGCAATGCGGTGACTCACACAATCTG